>NC_039291.1:14579614-14679614 GCF_003368295.1 Carassius auratus | reverse complement strand
GTTAATGCATGATGGAGGCCAACAAAATGGATATTTATTTGCTGGAAAATTAACAACACATCCCCTCAATGCATCCCCCCTCTCTTTTTCAATGCAACCAGTAAAAGAAACACCACGCAGGTCACACAGAAGTCAGCAGATGTGTGGCCGACCCAGAGAGATTGGTGATGCTAGCAGAGATTTAAAGAGAGCACGGTCCCAAACGCAAATCTCTAGTAAACTGCAATGGAGGAGGAGGAGGAGGGCTGTGTTACAGCAGTCGTAGATTTAGCCTCCGGCGTGTGAGAAATACACTGCTCGGGGCTACGGCACACAACAGCGCCTCTGTGCTCCGAACTCATCGACTGACTCTCAGGACTGAAACTGCAAACTCAGACTGTGTGTCAAGAGCTTTGAGCTGTGAGATGCTGCCAGGGGATTCTGAGTGGGACAGAAGTGTTAGGAGTCTTAAAGCTGGTTCACACCGCTCGAATGCAAGACGAAGCCATTTGTGGTTGATTTTACTTCATTATTAAGATTTTACCTTATTGTATATCATTTCAAATGATTACTTTGAGTTTCTGAAAAAATGTAGGTAACACTTTAGAATAGGTAACACTTGTTAACTATTAACTACAACATTTCTCTCAATAAATTCTTTATTTGCTGCTTATTAATAGCTAGTAAGGTAGTTGTTAGATTTAGGTGTTGGGTAAGATTAGGGATGCAGAATAAGGTCAAGTAGAATAAGGCATTAATATGTTCTTAATTAGCACTAATGCATGGCTAATATTCTAGTAATATGCATGCTAATAAGCAACTTATTCTAAATAAATACCTATTCAAAATGTATTATCTCATGCAAAAATATCCACACTCAGAAATAAAATAAAATAAAATATATAAGTTAAGTTAAGTTAAGTAAAATAAAAAAGGTTAGCTGTGGTTAATTTGACCTTATTATTACCATCATAAACAAATTAAATACAATGTATTATCTTATTTTTAAAAAATATCACACTGCAACAAATCCAGGTCAAATATAAGGTAATAAAATAAATATAAATCAACTATTATTATTATTTTATTATTATTTAAAATTTTTACATTAATGAGAATGGGTGAATTCTGTGCATAATTGACATGGGGAGAAAAATATGCTAAAATAATGTCAGAATATAAAATTATTATCCGTTTTTTTGTATTTATTTGGGATGAACAGGTGAAACATGAGCTCTCTCCTCTTCTCTTCTGTGGAGACAGGCCTCAGTTATCCACTTCCTGTTCTGTGCATTCTAGACAGGAAGTCCTCTTCTCCAATGTTATCTACAAAGAGACGGAATCAATTTCCCTCTGAGCTACTTCTTTAAGAGAATAAACACCTAATGTTCAAGAAAACATCTCTGAGTAAATCTGTGATCAAACTTTCTACCCTCACCCAATCCCTCGCATCTCTTTATAATGAGCGAAAGCTGACGCCCGCTCCAGGACGCTTTATTTCAGGAGCCCGACACTATGGATCTTCTATTAGCTTTCATTTAGAAATGCAAATGTTTGTTTGGGCTTTGTTTTGATTCACGGTGGGAGTCGGGCCTTTCACATGGAGTGATGTGACTGTCTGAATGTGAATGCATTACGCCGTTTAGAAAGATTACAGGCCTCGCAGCCAAACACCAATGAAAGTATGCAATTTATTCCAGAGGCACGATAACAAATATTACAACGTATTTCACAAAGCCTTGCTTCTAAGTGATATGCAAAGCAGTGTGAAGCTCCAAGCTCCTCATTTAAAAAATACACAGGATGATTTGCATGTAATCAGATGTCAAATAGGTACGTTTGCGACAACTCTGCTTTCTGAAATAAGCGTTTTAAACAGGAAAGTAGACTCCACAACTGCACTCTCTGTTTAAAATGTAACGTATAGTTTCATAAACATTTGTCTATTCTTTAACCCTGGAGAACGAAGAGTTAACTTTAGTATTATTCTACCAAGATAAGACCAAATAAGAGATGATGGATTTTACATTTATTAAATGATACAGCATTTCCATGTCCAGCGGCTGATCTCATGACAGCCGGGCCGCTGGGAGAACAGCAGCTGGTCACATGATAATCCCCTTCCCACTGCATCCTGGGAAAGGTCACAGCCTGAGTGACATCTGTCAATCAGTGCCTCTGCTTCACCGCCGCCGACGAGCCAATTAACCACCGCCAGAATAAACCCAGAGAGAGTAATTACTGTTTAGAAAAGACACACTGGCCTTTCGTAGCATTTCCATAGCTAACCGCTAACCATGTCATAACCACCAGAGGAACAGAGCGACTGTGGTGAATACAGAGTGAGTTTCCCTTATTCTTCAAACACTGATGGATGTTTCGTGGTGAATTTGTCATAAATACCGTAAAACCAGCCATGAATCCGGAAGATGGAGAACAACAGCAGCACAAACGGATATTTAGCTTCAATATCTCAAAAAAACAACAACTCTCACTTCACCACAACAAATGTAGGTCAATGCTCTGCATCTGAGACACACATCATAAAGCTGGCATCAACACAGAAGAGGAGAAACTCTGAAACTACTTCTGTCTGGAAGACTCAAACTCTTGAAACTTTTAGTCCATGACTACTTCTTAGTGAACTTCAAAAAGATGACAGAATCCAAAAAAACCAATGCATTCTTTCCAGAGAGGCATATGCATTGTGCTTCTTCCTCTAAATATTAACACCATTAACTAGTTGCACTAACAAGTTGCAAATCATGGTTCTGCAGACGTTAAAACCTGTTATCTGTCACCCGTCCCCTCGGTGGGCCGCCTACATTTACTTCACTACATTACAATTAAATCCTAATCTAATCATGACAAACTATATATCACTGGAAAGGTCTAAGACTCCTAAATAGATATTTTACCAATTTTTGTTAAAAAATACATAGAAAAAATAATTAATTATGTCAAGAATGCACCTCCAAAACCTGCATAATAACAGACGTTTTGACCTTTGTCAAAAAAAAAGTCTTCTTTGTTGCCTTTTTTCACACTTTAGAAATCATCAGAAATGATATATCACTTGAAATCTCAAAATTCATTCTTTGAAACCCATTTTAAATTCAAACATTGCATTATCATGAAAATTGTATATCAAAATTATAATAATAATAATAATAATAATAATAACGATAACAATAATAATAGAGTATGTTTCTCATAAAAAAAAATCTCTTTTAATAGAGGTATAAAGTGCTGTTTTAATGTTGCATGCTTTCTTTTACACTCCCAACACAAATGACTATAATACTGTATAATTATATATATATATAATGAGTTAAAAGTCCACTTAATAATATTTAAAGAGAGACATTTTAATGGCTGTTTCTTAACACATTTAAATACACTTAAATTTAAATCATAATCATTATGCTTTATTGAGATACACTTATTTTGATGTGTTGACTAAATAACATACTAAAGCACATGTACTTCATTTTTACTGTAGTGTTATTCGACATTGCATTCTAGTATAAAGTTGACCTTTCTTTCTTTTAAAAACTCAATGATTTCTGAGATTCTGTACACGTTGATGTTGGATCTGACATGATCCGTGATAATAAAGAGTCTTCCTTTCATAAATAAAGAAACTTCCTTTTTCTCAGCACAATAAAAGAAACTTCACAAGTGACGGTGCCCTTCACCCTATCCAGCCTTACAAAATGAGAAATATCTGACGGCACACAACAGCGAGAAAACACACTTTAGCTTGCATTATGCAAAGCTTTGCAAAACCAAGGCTGCTTCTTTCAAGTCAAGAACGTGTCATTGTCATTGTCCCGTTACATCAGCCAAGTATTACTTAACTGCCCTGACAAAATCTCAAAGTCTCAGCAATAAAAGCAGCCTGTGCATCACATCACAACGATTCTGAAGGATGAAAGTCCCTGGGAATAAGAAGCTGAGCTCTTACCTGTCGACGGAGGGTGGGCGTCCGTTGCGGGGCTTGTTGACCTGTGCGTAGAGAGCCTCTAAAGGCAGGGCCTGGTCTCGAGGGCTCTGAGGACGCTCTGGACCGGGGTTATGGCTCAGGTCCATACTGCTGTCCATCGACGAGTCCAGAGAGCCGATCCCAGCATAGGTGTGCTCCTCGTCAGAGCTGAAGGTGTGGCTGATGTCCTGGATCTCAGCGTAGTCTCGCTCTCTGGCCTGTCGCTCTCGGAGCTCTCTGGTCTTTGCTTGAATCCTACACAAAACATCATTTGAGGTTAGATGTGTAGTGCTTTCTCAGGTTCAGTGGCAACATTTCTCGTTTCACATCGGTTCTGTAATGTGTGTCTTCAACATCAACACGTTTACTGAAGTCAACACAATGAACTGACTTGAGCTGAAGAAGACTGACTGTGTTATTTTCCTGTTTGTTACTATGAAGCTGCTTTGAAAGCCTATGGCCTGCTTTCACAGTCAGGGTTTAGGTTAAGCCAGGTTTAGGCCATAGTTAAATTAGGACATTTGAGTACCTTTATAAAGTGCCTTAGAAAAAAAACATCTTGCGTGCATCTTGAGAAAAAATTGTATTAACATATTTTGAAAGTGAGTGTATGTTTCTTATAGTTAAAACAGAACAGGCATGCATTTTAGTCTGGGACTAGGCTTAAACCTTGTCTGTGAAACCGAGGGTTTGTTTAAAGCGCTATAGAAATAAAGATAATTTGACATGACTACATGTGAATGATGTATTCAAAAACACATTATTAAAATGCATACGTACATAACTGAGTTGACCTTTTATAATGAATATGTTTTTGTTTGTTTATTTTAATTGAAAATCCATTTTGATGTAATTTGGGAAACACAACCTCAAAAATTGCTAACAAAAAAAAAAAAAAAGAGGTTGAAGGTTAAGTAGTTTGGATAATCTTTTGTTTGTTTGTTTGTTTGTTTTGGCCAGTGAAGTTGTTTCTTTAAAAAAACATTCTAAAGTTGTAAAGACTTGTTCGCTTAATCAAACAGGAAATTCTATCATAAAATCCATCAAGGTGTTTTAATTATAATTTTTTTTCAGTAATGACGATAAAACTATGTACATTCAAACGCTTTCGAGGTGTAAGGTTATTCTTTGTTACCGGATGGACACACCACATTTTAACAGTTGAATGGTTTTACAGTTAAACTCCGTTTCACCCCGTACTCCAGTGTGAAAACGCCCTGTGGTTTATAACTTGGGATTTATTTCCACCTTTGTGATTCTGCCCTCATAAAGCATCAAGCATCAAAATGCATGTTAGTCCATCAGCAATGTGTAACATCTATTACAGCTATGAAGAGCCAAAGCTTTTATGTGAAAACGCAATGAATTATAAGACAGACCTCTTGGTTATGTTGAGACTCCCTACTGTACGGAGAATCCCCGAGCTCAGGACCCCTGCTGGCATCACGGTCTGCTAAACGCCTGCCAAGCCTGCTTTATATCTAGAGGCCTTTAAACACTAGTGGACTCCTCTAAAAGGAAAAGGAAGTGAGATCGATGAAGCCCTGTTCATTCGAGCCTCTACTTCTGAATCTGTTTCAACTTCCTTGAAGAAGCTTGTCAATTCACAGATTCCCTAAAACAGCCAGTGGGGAACCTTCCCCAAGAAGAAGGGAGTGATTTCTTCTTCACATCACTCTGATCTTCCGCCAAACACCTCTCTCTGCCTTCCCTCTTTCTCAGGAGTTTTTTTAAAGGCCAGTCCTGGTGGGCAGAACTGAATGAGTCTTTTTGTGTCTAACAGACCACATGTGTCCTTCTAAGGGACGTTAAGGGAAAGGAGAACCTCAGGAATGGGAACGGTAGTGGAAGAAGAGGAAAGGCTGGTGCGGACAGGGGAAAGCCTCCTGTAGGGTGACCTCTGTCTTTGGTACCCACCCGTCTCATCAGATCCAGATGGGCTCTAGGACTCCAGGGATGCTCCATCACAAAAACCTGAGCATTTCTAAGTGTTTAAGTACCCTACCTCCTCACCACCCCAGGTCAGAGTTGACCTCTGATCCCTGACATCAATCTGTCTGTTGTTTGATTGACAGCAGTCCTGGACCCAGAAGACATGTTGGATTTTCCCAGTGAGAGACTGAATGTGAATCCACACTTTCTCAAAAGTACGATCTAATTTAGCCACAATGAGCATTTTCTCTCTGTCACAGGCTAATACAATTACAATGCCACTGACTGTCTCTCTCTCTCTCCATCCCGCTTGAGGGAATCCAACTTGCTGTGCTAGAAACGGTGCATTTATGTCTCACGCTAATAGTCTGGGAAGCCCTTGGAAATCAACATCAGCATATTTTCATAGGTGTATGTGCGCATTGTGAGAGTTTTAATTCCCGTTTATGTTTTTTTACTGATAAAAACAATCAGACTACTGTTTACCGAATAAATACTGTCAATCAAAAAAAAAAAATGTATCAGATTGTAACTGGTTACGCGGAGAAAAATTTATTTTGTGTCGAAATTAGGCCTGTCAAAGTTAACGGGATAATAAGTCATTATTGCAATCTCACTTTAAAACAATATCGCAGTTAACACAGGCTCTATTTGAATCTACAAATCACCCGAAGTTCAAGCAAACGTTGGCAGGTCTGCCGTTTTTTGCTTTATCAAACATTATTTGTAGCATGCCTCCAACCAAATCGCAACTAGCTTTATGCATATTACTTAAAGTCGGTCTCATCTCTCAAACTCTGTTAATTTTATCTCAAAATTCAACAATGCTCTTAGAATGTGTCTTTGCATCTTAAAACACGAGATGCAGCGCTTAAAAAAAAAACGCAAAAACTAAAAAAAAAACAGTAAACAAAAGCATGCGACACTTGCCCCACCCCCTGGGTCTTCTGATTGGTCCACTGTTTTGGAACTGAAACTGATGAGCAGGGTTGCGTGTAAAAGTTGAAATTCTTTTAACTTGACATGTTGTTTTAAAAATGTGGCGCTCATGTGCGAGATGCTGCAAAAGAAGCAGGACACAATGGTTATTCTCATCCATCTGGAACATTTACATATATAAACATGGTAAAGTAGAGGACTGGAATGGAAAAATGTGTTGTTTGTGAATGGCCCCTTAAATGTGGCATGACAGAATGCTGGAACGCTTCAACTAAAGCAGCAATTTCTTTAATAAACATGCATGAACATCAGAAAGTATTGAAAAATAGAATGAAGAAAGAACTGGCAAGTATCAGTGGATCAAACATTATTAATATTATTTTTAAGTATAAAGACTTAAACAGTATTTTCTTGTACAGTGTACTCAATTTATCTTTGTTTTATCCATTTGTAGTTGTTGTTGTTTTTTAAATCATTTTTAACAAGTTTAAGCAGATGCCATTCTGAATAATCAGCTACTGGCATTGCCAGAGAAATGTAGTGTATGGGCATCTCTAGTTACAAACTGTTTCTTTGGTATTTGAAGGCTGATATCTTACACTGGCGAGGCCGGTTTCCACCTGCTGTCCACTTAAAAACTGATGTCACTTCGCTGCCAGTAAAAACCGTGTAAGGACAAGTTACAGAAACTCAATAGGAGGACGAAGTCTCCAGAGCTGTGCCCATAATGGCCTAATCAAATCTGCGAGAGCGATACCTGTGTTTGAATGTGGTAATGAGCACACTGAAGTAGAGGTCCAGTGTAACCTGCCTCTGAAACTCACTTAGCACTGTGTCCTGGGGATGAGAAGAGGGCCGTGTGGCTCTGTGTGTGACAGAAGGATAACTTCAGGTTGAAAACCAGCATGATGAAGACATTGATCTGGGCTATGAGTTTATGTTTAATACCAACTCCTATATAACCAGCCACAAGGAAAGATCATCTCACGACTCTGCATTTTTGATTGTTTTCTATTTTTATTGTGGGTCAGTGGTTGAATGGTTTATTATTATTTCTACAGTCAAACCAAAATGTATTCAGAAACCTTCAACATTTCACACATTATCGCAGTTTATTCGCTATGGTTTAGAAAATTGGAATACAATATGGCGAGAACTCAGAGTTAAACTGTGCCAGGCCAAATTCATCTTGATAATAATGTCAGATCACACTTAAGCAGAACATGCTCAGGTTAAAGTGTCTGAATAATGTTTTTGGTGCACAATTTGTATCAGTTTTACTGGTAGTCCACTTTATGAAAAATGTTATGAGTATAATATGTCACAGTTTTTACTTTATTTTGCTATAATCACCTACATAAATGAACTACAGTATAGTGTCCTGCACCCACTAGTAAAAAATAACAAAAAATTATATCTGGTGTCTGAATAATTTTTGGTTTGACTGTATACTACTACAGTGTTAATTATTGTTACTAATTTTTTTTATTTTATTTATATTTAGAATTTTATATTAATATTTAAGTTAGTTTATCTAACATTTTATTGATATAATATCATAAAAATCAACGTGTCTAACATTTCCAATTTCCATTTAAGTTTCTGCTTTTTATGAAATATTTATAACTTATTTCAAACTTTTTTTTTTTTCATGTGTTTAGTATTAGTTACTGATTGTGAACAATGATGGACAATAAATAGTTCAAATTACTAATATTATTAATAAAAACAAAAACAATGCAGAGTAATCATTAGTCTAAGTTTGTTATAACTGTAGTTTATGGTTGTCAAGCAATGCAGCAACTTGACGTGTTTATCAGAAATTTACATTGATTCTGACTGGATGAGTTACTTTTGACCTACTTTGTATAATAAACAAATAAAATCAAATTATATGTATTTTTGTCACTTCATGCAACATTTTCACTTGCAGCGAGAACAGAAAAAAATGACTTGAAGCAATCTTTGTGTGTGTGTGTGTGTGTGTGTGTGTGTGAAAGTCTTGTTAAACCTGCAGCATTCCCTCTTTCCATCGTTAGTTCATTACACAGTTAATGGTCCAGTGTGATGTTAATGCAGGACACAGAAATAGCTCCACTGAACACATTATTACTGCTCTCATTTACCATTCCTGGTGACTCTCTCTACACTTTCTCTTCAGTGTTCATTTATTGCTTTTTTTTTAATCTTTTTATTTTTATTTTTATTTTGTTTCTTAATGGAAACATTATGAAAATGTATTCAATGTTTCATTATGTCAAAATTTTAGTCCATTCATTAAAATGTTATATGATTTTAGTCTAAGAAAATAACTTTATTTGATTTTAATATGCAAAATAACTATTTTCAATGAGTGTATTGCTGTATTGCAAACTGTAACTGTAACAAGCTGCTCACAAGTGGAAGCAAGTTTTCATCATTTTTTGCGCAAAATGGTTCAAGCGCAAGTTATTTAAAAAGAAGACAACAGCAATTCACTGCGAGATGAAGCTTGTTCTAAATAGTTAGAATGCCCTTATAATTCAGTTTATTGTGTTTTTATATTCATTACACAAGCAATGTACTTTTCTGAATATCAGCACATTTGCATGAACACAAAAGTGCTATTAATTTTATACAACAGTACATACTGCAGCAACACAGTGTTTCAGTCACATGATACTAAAATTATAAAAGTGGAAGAGAAATTAGAAAACATTATAAAAATACTGGCAAGAGGGATGAAAAAAAACAACAAAGAGAGAGAGCAAATCCCTCTTCGTGACCTTCTGCTCTCAAAGCTAATTAGTGTAGATTGCTACTATATAGATGTGTGTGTGTCTGCGGGGGTGCAGAAGAAATTCACAGCAGAAAGAAAGATAATAAAGTCATGTTTATCAGTCAGGATGAGATATATGTAGATGAGACTCGGACTACATGTCAGAATCTGCACCAGAGCAAGAAGAGAGTGTTAAACCAATGAAGAGTTTGATGCTGTGATTAGCTTACATCTGTCCAGTGTGTGTGTGTGTGTGTGTGTGTGTGAGGGAGGCTGTTATGGCAACATATGGGTACTCATGGCAAATCCGGGGTTGTTTCTAGGTAACAAGTGAACGCAGAGAAACAAAACTCTTTCACAAGGAGCAAAGCTGGCATAATTCAAAAACAGCTCCTTAAACGCAATCCATCAATACTTTAACACCATGTACTGTAGGATCATTTATTTAAAGATATCTGAGCTGAAATGTGTCAAAAAGCCAAGATGCTGTAAAGCGTGCGGTCTGCGCTATATCCCGCGGGTCACAGTGGACGGTTCGGGGAGGAAATCAGTCATTGATCACAGCCTGATATAAACACAAGATAAGCACTGAGAGATTTATGAACTTCTTTGAAGAATTTACAAGGTTCTGCTCTGAGAGTATGAAAAAGAGGAGAAGTTTGGAAGGGAACTGAAATGTTTTGAAGCGAAGCGAAGAACCGAGCGAGAAAGATCACACTCCGGTCCGCCCGCAGTCCTTCCTCTCCTCGCTGAATAAATCACACTGTTTATCTTACGACACAGCCAAAGCACTCCCTCCATATGTCTAACAATCTTTAATTCAGGTTAGAGAGAGAGCGAGATGTTCACATCGACGGCTGCCAGGCAGATCTCACTCTTCCGCTGCTTGTTTTTAAGTGTAAATAAGGTAACATGCCAATAATCCTCTGTGTTACTTGTAGAATCACATCGAGAGTGTGTATTTTTGACATCGCTTCTCGACATACCGAGACTGGGGAAAACTTATACGTTTGCAACTTTGTTATGTAGGCAAAAAACATCCTTGGCTTCCAACCACATACATATATAAGCTGTTAGATGAATATAAAAGTCATTATAAATAATCCATAATGGTCCACATAATGATCCACAATCAGTCCAATGATCTACCTTTGAACTCTGGAAGCTTATCGGTCCAGTCAAGCAGTGAACTGCTTTTTGACAAAGCAGAACAGCAATGCTAATTATTTTGTGACGAAATTACCACCGCGATGTGAGGGGAAAGATCAACTGCGATTACGAGTAACACACATTAATGCATCAAAAAATGAAATGTTGGAATATGTACGGAAAGCCGAAGGCAATCCCGGGACAGTGGTAATGGAGAAAGAATTGGAAAACCGCTGACAGAAAGTCAATTAATAAATCAACAAAATGAATGAATGCAGAAAGAATAAATACTCGCAGGGCCACAGTTCTCTGAAAATGTCTCAGCACATCAAAACAATATTAAATAAACAGTTATTAAATACAGATTCAATATTTTAATAGCATCAATGCTGAACAATATCCAGTGTAATATGAATGTATAAAACATAAAACACAAATAAACATCACGGTTGGGTTGTGCCAAAAAGTTTGTGGAAAGAGTTAGGTCTTTTGGTTTGGAAAGATGCTACTGAAGTGCGTTCCAAACATTGTTCTCGATCCACACACACTGTGAACCTTCAAAGCACACGCTAAGGGCTAAAAGAAAGAGGAAGCTAGCTGAGATATCCGCTGTTGATTATAACACTGCCATGTCTCTGAGCTTTAAAGTCTATCAGGAACCCAAACAATCCGGAGGAAGCATTGCTGGAGAGTGGAAAGGAAGTCAGGAGGACGGAGCAGAAACAGAGGTTTCCAGCAGTCACTGATTAGCCACTAATGGAGCCAAAAGGATAAGCTAATAGTCACGCTAATCTACTTCAATGGAGAAGTTGAATGGGAAGAGTTTACCAGGTTCTCAATGTTTGCAGTGGGCATTTTTACTTTGTGTACAAAGACATAAAGCCTGATCAGCCGAGTGTAAATACACAGAGGAGGATGAAAGCAACTGGTATATATTTTTGTGCTGGCTTGGTGATTTGGTGCCCACACACTCCTTCCATTGCACATGCTATAAATGCCCCCCTGCCATGGTGGTCCGCTCAGTCAAGTTACATATGGTGGACAGGACTGCAACAGGCATAAACAAGGCTCTATAATGGTCACCGTGTTCCTGCAAAAATGCAGACGGGAGCTCCAGGCTCTGCTGAAGCCTTTGATTAGAGATGACAAATTCAGTTTGTTGAGGACTAACGAAGGATGGGAGGTCGTTAGGGGGGGGGGGGGTCTACACAGCTGCTTACAATTTACTCGATTGTGACAAAAACAAATGCCACTGATGGCAACACTTTATCAACTTCACTTCAAATCACGCCTGCAAACAGTGCTGCTTCTGAGCAGCTTTGCATATTTTTACCCCATATTTTTCATCTATGTGATACAGAGGACCCCCAAAAAGCCATTCTTAAAAAAAAAAAAATAAATACTGCTATTATTCATAACCAGCTGGTCTCAAGGTCATCTGGTCTTCACATTCACAGATGTGCCCTACCACGTTACACTAGTGATTCACAATCAACCTACTGCTATTTCATTTAAAACTTTATTTTGTCCTTGAAAAATGTCCTTGAGCTATTTGTCATTAAAAAGTAGTTTGATATTTTGTTATCTAGTGCAATGGCATTCATGCATAGTTCGTGTCTCAAATGGTTTTCGGGCCTAGTGTATGTATTCACTGTACACAAGTAGCTGAACAACTACACTGTAAAAAAAGAAGAAAGGAAATTATTCCAAATATGACTTCTTTGTTGCATCAATAGGCAACATATGCTGTATGCTCACTGGAAAAACGTGCCTCTACTAAACCTACATTTTTGCGAAACTCCAAAAACATATCAATACTGTACACAGAGTTCACGTTTGCGGCTGAAATAACTACTTGTGGCAGTAAAACACCAGTAACTCAGATTATTGACTAATAAAGAATTATTTTCAACTGGCTCCTTACACAATACTATATATTAGGAGCTCAAAACAGTTTTATCACAATGCATGATTTGTAAACATTACATAATACTGTACATTTTTTGTTTGCATCACATAACGACCTCAATACATATGACATTACTATAGATAAAATACAGTATATAAATAAACAGAATATATATATATATATATATATATATATTAGGGCCGGGACTTTAACGCGTTAATTGAGATTAATTAATTACACAAAAAATAACGCGTTAACTAAGATTAATTAATTACAGAAAAAAAAATCCCGCATTTTTAATAACTTATTTTTGCACCGCGGAACGTTTCTCACTGGATGAGTTTCGGCGGACCGATTATACTGGAGCACCAGCTAACGTTTGCATATCACCAAAGAGTATCTATACTCTTTGATATCACCGCAGCAGCACATCGAGCCTCAAGTATCACCTAAACGCAAAACATATAGCAGCTAGCGCCGACTTTACATTTTATGTTGAACTATGTATTATTTTGTTGGTGCAGCAGTTTATGTTGAACTCTTTATTGTTTTGGCCAAGGTTATTGAGAGTTGGACTTAGTATGTTATGGCCTCTGAAGCAACAGAGAGATGTTTTCTAATAGTCAGTGTTTCCAGTGTTCTGAATGTAATTGACAGTATTGTGTTTTACTTAAAAAAAACACTTTACAGAAGGTTCCAGCACCTATAAGCTTCCTGAATTTCTGAAATGTACTATTTCTAAATTGTTTCTAAATATGCTATTGATACACTTCATGGCAAAAATTGCACTGGTCTGCTAGACTTGGTTGAACAAAAATAAACAATAATTTGTTGCTTAAGCTTATGTATTCAGTCATTATTCAATGGTATACTATAAATCCATGTGAAAAAAAATTACTTCTGTTCTCAGGTCAAATATTTATAAGCGATTTAAAATGCGATTAATTTCTATTAATTAATTACAAAGCCTCTAATTAATTAGATTATTTTTTTTTAATCAAGTCCCGGTCCTAATATATATATATATATATATATATATATATATATATATATATATATATATATATATGCAATGATGACTCAAATGTAGTGATCAAAAACTTACATATAATAACGTTACAGAGATATGTAATGGAGGCAGGGCATTTAACAATAAACTTTATTATCCAAAATGAGTCTAACACTGAACATTAAAGTTTAAGTTTATTCATCTTTAATTCATTTCCTTTTAAACTTTATTCCATTTAAGTTTATTTCATTTCAGAACATTCATTCACGGATTCACACTCGTTTGTCTTCACACACAGTGTGACATAAAACACCTCTGTAAATAAATAGAATATAAATTCTCGTCTCGCGCACTTTAATGCCCTTTGAATGTAACATGTACATTCCCTTGTAACTGGAATTACAGCAGAATTACATGTGAAGTCCATTCTGCAATAAATGTTACGAAAAAAAAAAAAAAAAAGTTCATATCGGCAGCATATTTGCTGATACCAATATATCGGGCTCATATCGGCCGAACGATATTTCGGTCGGGCTCTACTACATAATATAATTTTTCAGGAAATTTTGCCACAGGCAAAGTTTATTCCAATGAGCTTGTAAATGGGGCTCCTAAAAATACAAATTAAGGATGCAATATGTCCATATTCAATACTATGTATTGCTCTTATCTGTACGATTAAAAATTACAGAGTAATTTAAGTTTAACAAAACGCCTTGGTGCGTTTGCCGACCCCAGAGGGTTAAGACACATGAAGACATTCTTACACGGCTTGTAATCAAATAAAAATGCAAAGTTTGAACAGTTGGAGGTGCAAAGATTTAAGGGCAGAGGAGATATTAAACTTGAAAATATAAAACCAAACCCTAATGTTTCCCCTAAAAAATGCAGTTCACAACTGGACTAAAAGGTACTAATTTTGATCGCACAGGGTATAGCAGCTTCCCCAAAAATAATTTCTGTACTTTTGGGGGATTATTTTTTTTTATCTTATAGTGCTAACAGTCATAAATTTTGCATTGATCGTAGGATTTACTGATCTGAGCCTATGCACCTCAGCTTTTGAGAGAACATGGTCAAGATTATCCGCACAAAAATTTTTTTCACTCAAAAACTGAGTTTTTGACATAAGATCAAATCAATAAGACCCATGATCAATCAGTTCCAAAAAGAGAAATACATAACCTGTGCTAACAGAAAGCAAACAAGTTAACAATAAACCCCAAATTTGGTGATATTATAGCATAATGAGAGATTTACAGGAATTTTCTGTCATTTTTGACCGGAAACGCTAAACGCAGTACAAGTGTTACATCATGCCAGCTACTTTTATGGAGATTTTTGGACTTTTCCTGAGCTTTTTATAAGACTAGTGATCAATATGATTTTTTCCAAAAAAGTGAATAAGTCTACGTTGTGCTCCGCATACAAAAAGTTTTCTTGATGATGAAGCAATGATTTCAATATTTGGTCGAACTATTCCTTTAATATCATATCGGTCAGACTAAAACTAACAGCAGAAAAGCATTAGAAAGAAGAATAAGAATAAGTCATCCAGCACATATGCCAGAACTAAAGCCAGGGTTTCTGAGTCATAGATGAATTTCATAAACATCCTTGAGGGTCAGGAGTGCTAAAAAGCGGGCTGTGCCCTCCCTGCCAGAAATAGATAGGCTAATGGTGGCACGTTGTGAAAATTAATCTAGCCAACCTTTGTGCTGCCTTCTGCTTCTGAATCACTAAAAGCCCCTGTCAAAACGTCAAGTCGAATTAACGATTGGTTGTGTCAGGGGAGGGCTGGCTTTGGCCGTGGCCCATCTCGCGTCCTCTTCTTCCCGGAGCCCCGCGGCTTGTTTTACCTCTGCTGGATACATCACCTCCAATAGCCATCAGCGGCACCTATCACCTGATCTATAATTTCATAGGTGTATAGAAATGGCCTTGTCCCTGTGCCTTGTAAAATCAATCAAAGCCTCTGCTCGTGCATGTACTCACACACACACACATGACTGTCTAACCTGTAGCAGGGCGTGTAATAACACCCCTAAAAATAATGCCGTAATAGATTTTCCTAGCTGTCAGTCTCCCTGATGAGAGACTTTGAATTTTGCATCACCACGTGGCGGCCAGGAAGATTATTATTATAACAGACCGATTTCCCTTAAGGAAAACCTTGCTATCAACTCAAGGAAAACCGCAGTGGTGAGAAAAGAAAAAAGAAAGATAACAGGGAAAAAAAAAGAACAGAGCATAGCTAAACAATACTGAAAAGGGCAACATGGGAAATATAAAAAACCTTCCAAAAACAAATACAAGACAAAACTAGCGAATGCCGTGCAGCCGGCCAACACTTATCTCCTGATGTTCCTGCTGGTTTTCCTGCCTCTCAGGGCCCGAGGTGGTAGACGTACAAGAGCGTGGCTCTGGAAAGCGTGCTGTGTTTGGGGCAGAGCTGGCAATGTGTTGGGCCTGCAGCCAAACCCTGGTTCCCAGCCCATAGTGAAGAGCGTCAGAGACAAGACAAGCGCTTAGACACGAGGTTCAGATGTTGCTTTGAGTGGAAGCAGGCTTATTCTCATCGCAGACCCTGACCGACACCTCCGCTGAAGACGGGACTGTGCCTATTGTTACATTTCAATTATGCAGCATCATCACCAGAGGCTTGACAACAAAATTAATACGTTTTATGGATGTTTAATGCAAAGTCAGGTCCAAATGCATTTTTAAGGGCTCTTTATATATATATATATATATATATATTTTTTTTTTTTTTTTTTTTTTTGGCCTTAACGTGATGTCCAGCCTAAGAAAATAATTTTTTGCCCTTTTTTTATTAAGGATATTATAAGCATAAGCTTGGCGTGTAAAACCAATGTACATGCTCATTTGTTGCTTTAGTACTAATGCAAAGAAACATAACGAATTGTGATTAATACATAATTAAACAGTACTGCCCTGGAGAATGACTGCTGTAATCAAAAACAAGGAGAACCAATAAAATATTAAGTACATTCTTGTATTCAATGTACTGGTCAAAAGTTGTTTATTTATTTGTTTAAAATATGTTATGCTCATCAAGGCTTGGTTTACTCAATCAAAAACTGAGTTAATTTAAAATAGCTGTTTTCTGTGTGAATATCTGTTAAAGTGTAATGTATTTCTGTGATGTACAGCGGTATTTTCAGCATCATTCCTCCAGTCTTCAGTGTCACATGATCTTCAGAAATCAGAATAATATGATGATTTACTGCTCAAGAAACATTTCTGATTATTATCAGTGTTGAACACAGTCGTGCTACTTGACATATTTATTATATTTTATATAAAAATCACTTCTCTGTTTTCACCCATCTTTGTGAGCGGGAAAAGAACATCTAGAAACAACATCACTAATAATTTGAGAGACAGGAAGCCAAAATTACTGTAAAAAAACACACACCATCCCTTTCATTCGAGGGCCTCCATTTAGTCCACGGCCCAAAGAACCTCCATTATCAGGTTTGTTCCTTCCGTTCAGCAGCACAAAAGAAACAAACAATCCATACGTGATCAATTTAATGTTCTGTTATAAAAGCTCTCAACCGTTTACACCGATGACATCTAAGAGCTTTCCCAGAACTTTTACCTCCCCGGACCCCATTTACTTAATTAGACAGTTTGCTAATTTCCCGGGCAGCTGTGGCTATTTGAGAGGCTTTTTACGGGGATTGGGATGCAGCCGCTCACCTCTCATTCTCCAGCTTCATTCTCTGCGTCTCCTCCTCGGTGGCCTGAGTTTCCTCCATCTTGCTCTTGCTGGATCCTCTCCGCTCCACCCTGTCCCCGTGCCGCTCATCTTTGCGGTTTTTGCCGAACCTGCGGCGGCAGAGACAGAGTGTGGGATAAATTCAGATGGACTTCTAGATTGTTTGAGTTTAACGCAAACCGGTCTTTCATTCTTTCTCTTTTCAATAAGAGCACTGGAATACCTGAATGAAATGAATCTGTCAGAATACTTGACACATCAAGGGACGGCCAAGAATACAACATATCACTTCACATTTCCACAAATAAAGACTGCAATATAAAAACTATCACTTAATATATAATAATAATAAAGTAGCACGTATCTTAAATTATACTACTTCATGCATGTTTCTAAATGCACTGAATAAATAATAATAAAGCTACAATTATAAAACTAGAACCTGATGCAATCAATTCCAACTTATTTCACCATACAAAAAAAAGTAACTTTTGGCAGTAACTTTGTTAAGGAATTAACAGGAAGTGAGTTGTATGTTTTGTATATATTTGTGTGTATGTGCGTGTGTTATCAGTCCCCAAAGACATTCCCCAACCAACTTCCTCAACCATTGTCCCTTCCTGATTGAAATCTTAAATCGTTACACTGTCTGGTCTTTGGAAAGGATGTGGTACAGATTGGCTTCTCAGTCAGTGGAACAACACCGTGTCATTATCAACAAGTCTCCAAGGCATTTCTCGAAATACTGTGCTTCGTAGTGATGTCATTTCCTGCAGACATGTGCACACTAGTAGCTTTGGGTTGAAGGAAGATGTGGCAAAGTACACACTGTGGTCAATATTTCAATTAAAGCAAGACTCCTAACATGTGTTTCCAATAGTTCTAGGATAGTTTTATGTGTGTACAGAATTACTGGGGGTGATAATCAAATTTTGTACAAATAAAACAATAACAGAGTGTGCAAATCCGTTTGGCGACAATATGAATGAGTGCCTCCGATAAAAGTACATTTCCATTCGATGAAGGAAATCATTTTTATTGACTAAGTTGCTTTCTCGTGACACCTCCATTCAGAAACAAATGTGCATTGATTATGAAAACCGTTTGATTACCAAACAAAAACTCTCTTCAATAGTCAGCGAATGGATGTGTGATGGCCCGCAATTTCCAAAAAAATAACCCTGTGTTTATTTTCTTAACTCTCTTGCCAAGGTTCTCGGAGACCAAGAGAACCCAATCGTTCCCCCTAAACTCAACAGAATGACCTCAGCCTGGCTGAAGTAGGGCCACCAGACTGAATATATTCATGAAATGGGAAACGCTTTTCCCCAAATATGTTTATTGTTCTACTTTCCATGGTCTGCTCCGTCACAGGGGACTTTGGGAGATGTTCTCTTTTGGTTACATGAGCATGGAAAGGCCAAACTTTCCACGTTTGTTCCTTGGATAATGTACATTACCTGATTAATTAATCAACAAATGGCCCGGGTCTAGGCGTAAAAGTCTGCCGCACGCATGCTAATAACAGCAAGGCTCGATCTATCACTGCTCTCGCTGACAGCCCGCCGTACATCTCAAGGACTTTTTCATTAACTCTCCTTTTATAATCTTCCTTTTCAGCATATCTCTCTCCGCAGACCGTCCCTCTCTTAAAATGACACGCGGAGAGATATGTCGAGAGGGAGGTGAGGATTTGGGAAATTAATCTATTTCAATGTACGCAAACAAGTACGATCAAAAGCGACTCTTTCAAAGGTTTCTTGTGGGCTGAATGCTAATTCTTTAACCCTTACAGTAAAACTCCTGCGGGAAAACTCAACGTCAATTTGCAGATGAAATGGACCAAAAGCGTCTCTGGGGATCCAGTACGGTAGTTTATTCATCTCTACAATGCCTGAGGCTTTAAGTGTAATTGTCATTAACAAATGGAGACGGAAACTACACAGACTGTAACGAACAACAAGACTGGGATGTATTTGATGTACTTCTGTGACCTGTGGGAAGGGACAGAGTCTCGCATTTTGCTAAACATGGAAACTAATAGACTCTGGCACATTCCCTAGACCTCACATTGAGAGTGTGCTTTCACCATCAATCATCTTGAAAATCACCTCTCAAAGACCCCAAGAAATGGCTTGACGAGCAGTGGCCAGGGGAGAGGCAATTTGGATATACTAATTTAACTCTTTCCCCGCCCAACACAGAATTTTCTGGGTTTCTGCATTCTGGCTTTTACGTCCGTGGGTGCAATAACGCATCTCCTGAATTAATCTAGAATGTGCTGATCAAAAATGCATGCAAAGAGGATGCAGAAACATGCAATCTCATATGTATGCATATGAAAAACAATGTGATCTTAAAAAATAAACTGCATAAAAACATTTATTTTTTTAACTGCCTAATGTTACAGAGTTAAAAGTCGATGCAGGAAGTGGCAAAGGACTGTGCAAGCTTTGGGGATGATGAAGGAAGTGATCATCTTTGCTTTGATCATCCTACTGAATATGATCCAGATGCAGTCTTTGATAAAAAAAAACTTTGATTTTCTCAGTTTTTTATTTTTTTTTATTTTTATAAAACGTACCTACATTCAAGTGTTGATTAAAAAAAAAATGCTTGAAGCTAGAATAAAATATATTTTTTATTTATGATTTATTTAAAAGTAAAGTCTCTGTTCCTTATTTTGATGTATTGCATGTTCAGATATTCATAAAATGAAATATTCTAGGGGCCATGCAATATGAGTGAAAATCATTAAAGTTTCTGGCAGTGGCTGGCAACTTGTTTTAAAAATGCTGGCAGGGAAATAGTTAATAATTAGATTTTAAATCTGTATCTAAAAATGGAAATATGGATATGTAAAAAAATATTTTGTCATCTCTAATTAAAATTCAACATTAGAATAAGTCATAGTGTGCTGTTTCAATAAAGTGTGCGTTTAATTAACTTTAGTCTAGTTAAGTTGGATATCTCAAAGAACTGAAGTTGTTATAATTAATTGAAGCAGTATTTTTTACAGTGCAAGACAGGATATAAATATTTTTGGTTGTTTCTACTTGACTTCTAACTGTGAATTCAGTTAAAATTTTAGAAGGAAACAATATTTTTATTGGGTTTTTAATTAAACCTTGAATAACTGGTGCTCTTAACATTCACATTGCCATTAAAAGTGAACTCACATCTGTTTTTGCTCGGTTCTGATAAGGTTTAATCCATTTTAGAACCTAGAGCACTTGGATATTATAAATTATCCTAATTTATTCAATTTCCCTTTTGCAGTATGCATTCTTGTTAATTTAAATCTCATTCATTCATCAGAGGTGAGTGTGTTCAGTGAAATAAAGCTGACAATAAATAATTATAATAAAACTAGACGAACAATTAAAACTTTAGAAATGTTGCATTGACAAATAACTGAAATAAAATCAGTTAAAGCACACAAAAAAAAAAAAAAAAAAAAAAAAAAAACAAGAACTAATAAAAATTGGAAAGCACATAAAATTACGAAAACTTGAAAAATAAACAAAACTGAAAATATAAAAATAAAGACTTATTGAAAATATTAATAAATATTAGAATGGTATATAACAAAATTGTAAAATAACACAGCCTTCAAGTAAAACATATTCAAACAATCTCCCGAGTCGTCTTGGACTTGAGTTTGGTGGTTGTGTTTATATATTCTGAGAGCCCTTAAAACGCCCTAAATATCTGACACCAACGAATCTGAGGAATCAGAATATGTTTTTGCCTCACATGGACATTGGACAGGTCTGGCCTTGACAGCTCTTCAGTGATCGGTGCGGCCAGAGCTAATTATCTGAACAACCCTAACAGCTTCCGCAGTATTTCTTGAATCAGAGACGGCACAATAACACCGAGGCAATGTTCTCTGTGCTTTTGTTCTCCAGCTGAATGAGCATGAATCAGTGCTGTTGGTTTTGGCTGGCACTGTGTTGGCAGAGCTGGCAGTGAGACGGGCCTTCAGCGGGTCACAGTCAGTGTCACCCGTAATAACAGCTGAATCTGGACTCAGCAGTAGGTGAACAGTATATTTGTGGAGAAGTTTTCAAGCTGTTTGCTCAGGCCCTCGAGGTCAGATTAGCACTCACTCACTCACGTGTCAGTCACACAATGCTCAAAGATACACCAAAAATCTAGCAGTTTTATAAATGTACATGGTTTTAATGTCCACATATAGCAACTGGCCGTACCACCTTAGCATGGTACATTGCTAACCATTTTATAAATATGAATAAATAATTATTTTTTTTTATTTTTTTGTGAGCAGGTTTGTATGGCATTCACACACACAGCCTTTGACTCCGTCATTAAGTGTGGTCTCCAGTATCCAGAGCACAAAAGTACAGTTTAATGGGCCATCACCGAGCATCTCTCCCCTCTGCTCCTCTGACAGCTGTGAGTAATGAGCACCTAAACACCTGCCGGCTTCAAACACACACGCTTGTGTGTGTGTGTGTGTGAGAGAGAGAGAGAGAGAGAGAGAATACACACACACACACACAGCAGGACCTCCCATACACTTCTGCTGCTTAAACCAAACCCAATATAATTACTACTGTCTTCCCTACAGCTTCTGACATTTCTTACACACAAAAGATCTAGAGCACAGGTATAGCATATTTCCACGCTACTCATACTGTTTTTGTACTTTGTTGTAAGCATGCTATGCAAATTTAGTAGGCTGTATACAGGTGTTCAACACAGAAAGTTTGTATAAGTGCATTCACAGTAGCCATCATTTCAGAAGTGAATTCAGAATAATTTTATGTATTATTATAATTATTATAATATAACTTCTTGAACTATAAGTAACCTTCTTGATCTCATTTCCATAAAATAAAATGCTTTAGTATTTAACTTTTCCTCTGCATCAGCGATAATTTATATATATATATATATATACATTTAAGAATTGAATAGCTATAGAAATCAAAATTCATTCAAATCTTGGCATTTTAAATAGATAACTGTCAGAAATTGGCGATTCACAATTAAAACATTGTGTTTAAAGATTGATGCACATGCATCGTCAGGGTTTGTAATCAGTGGTGGACAGTAACGGAGTAGCTTTACTTCGTTACTGTACTTAAGTACATTTTTCAAGTATCTGTACTTTACTGGAGTAGTTTTATTTTGAGCAACTTTTACTTTTACTTCACTACATTCCAAAGCATAAAATCGTACTTTTTACTTCACTACATTTCATAAAACACATCGTTACTCCCTATAATATCATGTGCTCCGACACGCAGAAGCGGTGTCTGATTCATCATTAACGAACGGAGTCTTTTCAAAATAAACTTTTAAATCGGATCGCGAATCGCACCAAACGATTCGTTTACGAATTAGAATGATCCGATTGCAGCTGTTCTGGAGTCTACCACTCACTGATTCAAATGAACCGTTTAGTGCGAGTCACCAGAAGTAAGAACTGGGAGATCTTGTGAGCGCGCGTGCATCTGATGTTGCTAAAAGTAAGTTATGTCGAAATTTTGGATTAATTATTGTAACTGAAAATCATATTTAGGTCAAAACTGTCAGTTGTTTGGGAACTAAATCCGTTGTAAAGAGAGATCTATTTAAGCCCACTCAAATGCTCGAGTGCAGACGATGCAGACACATCAATTTTAGGTAAAAAAACAACAACAACAACAACAAAAACCTTAAAACAACACAGATTAAATACAATAACTCATGCATGTTCAAATTCACCGCTGCCGTAATGTTAACAGTTTTATTAAAATGTCCTATGTGACTCTGTTTTTATATTGTTTATCGACAGTAACGTTATACCTATGTTTATTGTTTGGATTAACTAGACGAGCAGACAGACATGAATGTTCATTGTACTGAAAATAAGTAAATACTGCTGATGCTAAGTGTCTAGCTAACAAGCTTGTTGGTGCTAAGTTGATGTAATTTTTATAAATGTCCAAATATTTTTATTCAGCCACATATATATATATATATATATATATATATATATATATATATATATATATATAGATAGATAGATAGATAGATAGATAGATAGATAGATAGATAGATAGATAGATAGATAGATAGATTACATCTGGTTAGAAAATAAAGGATGTGATGTTCAGAACATGGTAACTACAGTAATTATCAGTGGGAAGAGATGCACCCCATTTGGCCAGGGGTGTTTTTAAACCACAGACAAGATTTGAGAAGGGAAAAATCATTATGAAATTTTTTTATTATTTTTTTCCTTAAAATGTTCTTCCTAACTTCAGGTTTTATTATCATGTCATATATACAGTACAGACCAAAAGTTTGGACACACCTTCTCATTCAAAGAGTTTTCTTTATTTTCATGACTATTAAAATTGTAGATTCACACTGAAGGCATCGAAACTATGAATTAACACATGTGGAATTATATATGGAATTATATACATAACAAAAAAGTGTGAAACAACTGAAAATATATCATATTCTAGGTTCTTCAAAGTAGCCACCTTTTGCTTTGATTACTGCTTTGCACACTCTTGGCGTTCTCTTGATGAGCTTCAAGAGGTAGTCACCTGAAATGGTCTTCAACAGTCTTGAAGGAGTTCCCCGAGAGATGCTTAGCACTTGTTGGCCCTTTTGCCTTCTGTCTGCGGTCCCGCTCACCCCTAAACCATCTGGATTGGGTTCAGGTCCGGTGACTGTGGAGGCCAGGTCATCTGGCGCAGCACCCCATCACTCTCCTTCTTGGTCAAATAGACCTTGATGCCTTCAGTGTGACTCTACAATTTTCATAGTCATGAAAATAAAGAAAAGTCTTTCAATGAGGAGGTGTGTCCAAACTTTTGGTCTGTGCTGTAACTTTGATGTTCTGTAAAACAACTAACTTTAAAATACTTTTTTCTTACTGGTGAAAATCAGATGGTCATCTCTGTTTTCTCTCGGCTAAATCATAGTGTAAGCTTCACAGTGAACATTACTCTCATCAGCGTAGTCCATATCAACAACAAAAATATATTTTGACTCCATATAGTGGTTATTTTGGAAAAAATCCCAGGTATTTTGAGCAGTAGGATTATATAAAAATGTGCTAATATAAAATTAAATTAAGTAGCCTATGTAAAATTGCAAACATCTATCTTACTTAAGTACATAAAAAATTTAGTACTTTTGTACTTTCACTTGAGTAAAATTGAAAAAGGAGTACTTTTACTTTTACTGGAGTAATATTTTACCATATGTATCTGTACTTTTACTCAAGTACTTGATTTGTGTACTTCGTCCACCACTGTTTGTAATCAATGCATCGATAAAATGAGTGCATTGAAAATTAGACTGGATAAAATTGGTGCAGAATTTTTTTTTTACTCAAACTGCTAGTTAATTTTGCAATGAATTTTAAAGCAATGGTAAGCAACACAATTAATTAAATGTGAAATTCTGAAATATAATTATTGAAGTCGTATTTTCTTATAAAACATGCAGTAATCTTTGGTTTAAAAATTAAAAAAATAACAGCATTATTTTAAAAGGCTGCATTTATTTGTTCAAAAATACAGTAAAAACTGCTGTTTTCTATGTGAATATATTGTAAAATGTCATTTATTTCTGTGATCAAAGCTGTATTTTCATCATTACTCCAGTCTTCAGTGTCACATGACCATGATTTTGCTATTATCAATGTTGAAAACAATCATGTGGCAGAATATTTTTGTGGAAACAATGACACATTTTATCTTTTGAAGATTCTTTGATGAATATAAAGATCAAAATAAGAGCATTTTTAGTAATATAAAACTTCTGTAAAATTATCAATTTAATGCTTCCTTGCTGAATAAATGCATTGATTATTGATTTATTAGCATAAAGACAGTACACAAACTGCAACCATATGTTTCGCACAGCACTATACTACATTCTGCACAGTTCTGCTCTTAATCTACTGTAGATATTATTTAGTAACATAATGTAACTGGGACCATGAGGAACAGCCTCACAATGGAGGTTTTTTGGGGGGTATTTTTGTTTTACACAAAGTTAGACGAAGGATCATACATACACAAACCCACTCCAATCACTTAAGCACAGAATCAGAGATTTTACTCAATCAAGGCCTCACACAGGAGTAACTGCACCTGTCAAGAAAGGAGGCAATCGAGCTTTAATGCTCAACAAATTGTGTATTCACCCAAAGGACCATGCTATTATACCCACCAGTCCACGTGTGTGGTGGAATAATGCCATCTCCTCAATCACTCCTTCATCTCTGTCACCTACGCTGTCAAAGCTAACATTTCACCCCACAAAGCAATGCATTACAATGACCTGTTTACACGGGACACGGGACCACTGTGTTTACAGCAATCACAACGCAAACCAATTTATGCATCGCATTCCCAACCCAATGTGCTGCGTGATGAAGGTTTGTGACCTTTCATGTGCAAGTATGCATTTGATATTGTAGACCATGTCATCCATTATTTTATTTTGTTAAAAAAAGAAACAGCAGGTTACAAAAAGATAAATGAAATGCATTAAATTATTGTGATTATTTTATTTTCAATAACTTATTTTATATATATAAAAAAACAGAAAGTTAAAAAAGACAAACTGAATGCATTATTTAGTGTGATTTTAAATTATTTAAATAAAAAACACCAAGTTAAAAAAGTCATCCATTGTGTGATTTGTTTTACATTTATTTAAAGAATTTTAAAATAGCAAGTAAAAAAACAAACAAACAAACAAACAAAAAAACAATGCATTCAAATGTCAAATGTGATGCATTGATTTAGTTCATTATTTAAAATAATTATTTAATTTAAATGAATACTAATAAAAAAAGTCAATGTTAATATGGTTTTAATCTAATTTAATAAATTTAGTATGATGGATTATTTTATTTTAAATGTTTAATTTTATTGGAATGATAAAAAAGGAAAAAAAAAGAAAAGAAAAAAGCTTGACCCCTTTTTTACCCAGTATCGGTGGAAGCTTATTTACCCAGCTTCACATTAGAAACACAATTTTTCACTCACTATTGTCAGTGACATGGTTTATATTTTGCATTTATGTGGATGATTCCTCAGCTGTATTGATTTACAGTGCAGAAAAAGTAAAAAAGTAATCTGATACTTGTTTCCTACTAATTTTGGGGTACCGGATCCAAAAACAGTGTCCGTTTTGCTCAAGCATTTCAAAATATGACGCATTTCATAGCATTTTTGCTTTTGCCAATTTTAAACGGCCCTTAAGAACCAAATCCAGGGCCACGAGCCACGTGTAATTTTAAAATCTTTTTGTTAGGGAGCAGAAGAAGTGAAAGCTGGATATGTTCGCTCTTCCTGTTCCTTTTGTGTTCTAGTGGTGAGTCGAGGTTTTTCACTCAAGGGCAAAGAGAGGCAGAAATCACAGCCAGCACTGAAAGACGGCTGGAAATATCTAATTAGGAAGAGAGAGAAAAAACCAAAGAAAGAAAGTGCAGGAGTATCAAGTGCCTCTCCAAATCTCCCTAGCCTTTAGTACTTACCCCATGTCAATGGGGACATCATTATTAAACGCCCGAGTTGCTACACCACCGCCGTTGCCCTGGCGACAAGCTCTGTTGTTTATAGCCATGTTATGTGCCAAAGCTGGCGATTACAACGGTCCCCACGGACCTCATTATCCCTGACCTCTAACGCCACACTGCCATCCGCTGACAAACTCAACACTGGAGACGTGTGAAAACGACGGCTCTTTTTAACAGCAAATGAAGATATTCCAGCCATATTCGAGGCTTGTCCTTGGCAGAGAAGATGTAGGATTGACAGACACTTAGATTCACACACACTCCAGTGTCGTTCCTCAAGAAGGATGGCAATTAGAAAAAAACGAGTTGGCATCCAAGCATGATAATTCCTGTGATTCGAATTAGAAAAACAACAAGGCAAATTAAAATCTTGGTGCGTAGGGTTACGGTCATTTGATGAATTTATTCATGATATTACTGCTGGAATCCGGAGGGGGATTTCAATCGAAAAGCTATTTTGTGTGTATGTGTACTCATGTATGGACATCATAAATATATGCAGCTTGAAACCAATTTACAGGAATCCCAAGAGGCCACATAGATTGAAGGGAAACTGGTCACAGAAAAACCCAACGAGAACGGAATTGGATTTGCATTTACCGTATTTTCCGGACTATAAGTCACACTTTTTTCATAGTTTGGCTGGTCCTGAGACGGTAATGTTTCCTTTTGGTTAATTTATCTTGGTTCATGTCAAATTAATTTTGATGAATAAGTCGCACCTGACAATAAGTCACATGACCAGCCAAACTATGAAAAAAAGTGTGACTTATAGTCCGGTAAATACGGTACATGAAAATCCAATTCTGTTCTCGTTGGGTTTTTCTGAAAATCCAATTCCATTCTCCTTGGGTTTTTCTGTTTGAATTTGAAGCTATATGTTCTAGTATTTAAATTCAAGGTGAATTAATTGAAGAAATGTGTGTTTAATAAGACGAGGAGGAAGGAATTCAAAGGGGCTGCTTTGCAAATACTGTAATAATAATATTGCATAGAGCATATGAGATTCAAACCGCATTAGAAAAAAGCAAAAGTGATCAAACATGGAAGCATGTGGGAAGTGCATGTCTCGAATGTCATGGAGGGAACCATACTGGCACTGTCAGCTGCTCTAAAGGGAGTCATTAGCTCCAAAGATCGCACTGCATAGATATTTTAACATATCATAACTCTCTGATGCCTGATAGCCCAGCATATTTCACACATGCCTGTGTTAGCAAGAAATGTGGCAAAAGATAACAGTTTAATGTGCTCTAGAATAATAATATATACATAATGATTCACTGAGAGCAAAATCATTTACCTGTTCATGTCTATATTATTCTGTGTTGGGAAAGAATGTATGTGTGTGTGTTTTGTGATATATGGGTCTAAATTATTAGGGTGAGATCACAGTAGCACCCTATATGACATATACAATACTTCCTGTGTGACCTCAGAAAGCGGAGACAATCCATGACACAAGACACAAGACAGAGAAAAGGAAACAGAAGAAAGCTCCCACAGGAGTAATGTGCCAGCGTGTGTGACCTAGATATGCCACCTCACAGTGCATACTCAATGGGACAGTCTGAACACACACACACACAGACACACACACACACACAGCCTCGGGGCAAGTCAGGTGAAGGAAGGTTTGCTTAACTCTAAATCACATTTTAATGATAGGTCGTGCCTTTGCCTTTAAACACAGCCAGTTTTGCACCGTATATCAGTGAAAAAATACTTTGTTCCCAAGAAATATTTGTTGTGCACTGTAAATGCAGAGTATATATGAGCACAAGACAACAACAGCAAAACAGTTGAATATATGAACAAACAAAAGCTGTAGTAGCATGGTTGCCATTGCTTGCATGCATGTTTTTCTCCTTCCTGCAACCTTGTACAATCACCAAACCATCGGCGTCTCTCACTCCCCCTTCTGTCCTGTCCTTTCCAGCCCTTTCTTTTCATTGTCTCCCTAGTGCCATAGAAAAGCCCAATTACAACCTCCTGAAGACAAACGAGTTGAACAACTAGCACATAAGACATCATCAGTCTGGGAACGACAGAACAGAGGAGGGGAAAAAAGGAAAATAATCTGTCATTTACTGTGGAATCGAAAACATGTACCTGGCAGGAATGATTGAATGGCGAGTTTGATCGTAATTGCATTCCTTTAAAAGAAATGGTAAATATAGTTTCAATCTGTTTGGTATCAAATCGTCAGTGTGAAAGCTGTTTGTCTTCTTTATTCATTTTACATCACACAAGTCACTAAACATGGTGAGAGAATGACAGAGACGATGAGTGAAAGCATAATAAAGTGTGGTCAAGAAAAGAGTGAGAAATGAAGACAGATGCTCACTCCATTCAAAATGACTTCACACACACTGCATACTTTAAACTGAACAGCAAACAACCTTATAATATGAGTCTATGAGGCTAAATAATCTGTGATGGATTTAAGTCCGTGTTTCTTAACCCTGTTCCAGAGGCACACTAACAGTAGACATGTCTCCTTTATCAGTTTATATTGAAAACCAGCTGAAGAGTTGAACCAGGTGTGTTTATTAATAAGGAAATGTTCTAAACTGAGTACTACTTTTGGTTTGCCTCTAGGTACAGCATTGGTAAACGTCACCTTAAGCTGTACTGAACCCTAAATATCCCCTTAAAGGAAAAGTTCACCCAAAAATAACATTTGTGTAAAATGTACTCACTCTTTAGACATCATCAATTCATGAGTTTGTTTCTTCATGGGAAACTCATAAGGAATATCAAAATGCGAAACTGCAAACTTGAAACTACAAGTCACCAGTCATTTTCCCATCACTGCGGTGGGATAATATCAACCTTTCCCTTTAGGCTCATGTCATTCTTGCTGAAGAAACTCTTAGTTGTGGAATAGATGCCCTCGTCTGTCTTCTCTC
Source organism: Carassius auratus (assembly GCF_003368295.1). NCBI lineage: Eukaryota > Metazoa > Chordata > Actinopteri > Cypriniformes > Cyprinidae > Carassius > Carassius auratus. Next base: position 14,649,732 of record NC_039291.1, on the reverse strand, counting down.
TGAAACCTGTGACTGTAGCGTGAGTCTGGAGGCGGGTGGTGAAGCTTCAGAGACAACAGACAGCAATCTCTGTGCCAAGTCTGTGGCCTTTTGCCAATTTCTCAACAGATATCCATCCCTCTATGGGTTACAAATGGAAAAGTTTGTTTTTTCATATAGCCAATATTACCTCCTTCAATGAAGCTGACTACAGAGTCAAGACTGGGTTGTGTAGCAAAAGATCCTCCTTTGGCCAGAACCCCAAATTTAGTTCCAGAGAAAAGTTACTTTCCACGGTTGTAGCCTTGATCTGTTGAACAAAGTTAGTCGTGCCAAAGCAAGTGTTTCAGTATTCATTACAGATTAATGGTGATCTCGTTCCAGCTCCCATTGATAGGGCATATCAGTCCAATTAATATTTTCCTCAAAAAACATGGCAGCCCTGAATCAAATCTAGTCTATCCTTGAATGTAACTCAACTCATAGTATAATGGTTCGACATGTATATTTGTGCAATCTGTGCACATGATTGGAACAGTTCTCCAGTATTTTAAATGTTTTACTTTTCTTAGCAAATCTTGGTAAGGGAAATCACAACACATTACTGCAGCACCTCAGCATGATCCACACCAACATCAACATCTATCCCTGAGATCAGCCAAAGGAGATCTGCAGGACTGCCAATGTACTTTTGTCCATCCAGTCCCAAACTTTAACTTTTGTTTGAAGGTTTTGTAACATTTCAGTTCTGCTCTTGGTGTCTGAGGATCTCTGCAGCATACAAATAGAGGACAGGTCTTCATCACGTCTGTGCAACCCTTTTGGATTAGCTGTCTCAAGGCTAGTATTCTTAAAACAACATGTTTGCATTTTATGGCTTATCTTTATGTTCCTCCGTAGAAAAATAAGACACCATCCCATGCCCCATGCTCCTTATGAGTTCCTTATCAGAACACAATTTGTCATTTCTTCTCAAACTGAGCTCTGTGGATGTGTTTATCAGCCCTTTCCTCTTGCAAGTTGTTTACTATAAGATAAGCAATATATAATTCAAACCAACTTACCACTGAATAAACCTTAAATTGCAGCTATCCAAAAAAAAAAAAAAAACTCGTCCAAAAGCGCTCCACCACCGCTCCATCACAAGTACAATTCATGCCAATGGCCCATAATATAACTGCATTTTTTAGCAAGAATTCACATGTTAAACATATTTCTCAAAGAGTTTGTCTGTTGCTTTAACTGATTATTTTCAGGTTAAAGCAAGATTTAAACAGATCACATTCACATGCAATCGCTTTCGCAATAATGCATTCAAACAAATGTAATCTTACAGTGCTACTTCATCTGTATCTGATTTTAAACGAGCAGAAATCTGTAAGAAATGCACCAACCTGTGGATAAAATAACTGACAAAAATGTAGTTATTTTCATCACAAATAAAATTTGCACAGCAGAAAGCAGCAATTATACCTTTTAATGCTGACAACCATGTTATTAGTTTTGCATTTGGTAGGAAAAAAGTTTGCACACAATCGCCTGAGCCACTTTGACTCTCATGTTATTTAATTTTTTATTTGTTTTATTTTAATATAGGCTAAATTTTTTTTTTTTTTGTCAGAATATTGTTGCATGAGCACGGTCAAAAATGTTGTATTGATTTTGTACAACAGTTCAACAAGGAAGTTAATATTGAGTGAGTTGCATTCTAGACAATATTGTCTTTTTTTTTTGTGCTTTCGCCAACAAAACTAGCTTGCAAACAAAGCATTTGTGCATCTCAAGTCAAAACTTCACTGTTTGACGGTTCTGAGGTTAAATACACATTTAATCTGTTTATGACGCAAGTCACAAAATCAGAAACACTGAAAGCTCTCGGTTCTCAGATATCTCCTGGTAATTAGCATGGAAAGACACCACTAAGGTTTCATTAGACGCGCTCAGAATCACACATGCTTGTCTTGTGAATGAAAGGACATGTTCAAGTGCAGCACTTTTGCATCTCACTAATGGGATGTTTTTGACAGTGCTTGCAATCTCTCATGAAATGTTATGCTATCCATCATAAGTTGAGAGTACAGAGACGTCTTATTGGCACTTCACATGCATTAAATCAAGATACAAATTCTCCCTCATTTGCTGCCCCTTCCATTCTCGTGAATGTATCTCATACTCTGTGGTCACTTGCTCATCTCCCTAAACTGTTAAATGGGTAGATTTATCAGACTTGTTATCAGAGTCTGTAAGCTGAAACTCTAATTTGTTCTTTCTGGCTTCATCTTATGCCGTCGCTGGATCTCAGCCTCCATTTTTATTATAAAAGTGCTCACTATGTTTTTGTTGTCTTGTTAAGATTATCATCGTCTCGAGGGATGCAATTCACAAAGCAAAAAGTGCCCGTGCTTTTATGCTGATCGAAACGAAGCGAGTCCCAATGTAACTTGCTACAAGCAGATCAGAGCTCTTAGAAATGCAGCAGTCTGCCAATCACAGAATTAATCCTGTTTAAGGTTCTTATTCAAACCTGAGAGCAAATATGCAGAACAAACCCAGTGATACTCAAGTCCTGCCTCTCTGACAAAGTCCTAATGAATCTGAGAGACACATCAGGGTTTGGTTTCAACTTTGCCCAGCTTTCAAATTCAGTTAACTACCTTATGCCCCACCTCCTTTTACACGTGCTGACCTGAAGAGGCTGGAAACCAGATGCAATGACATGATAGCTCTAATGCAATTGCACCTGGTGGTTCTGTGATGGGTCATATAAGTCTGATCACTTCTATGAGGCTTGAACAGACGGGGTGAAGAGTGGGCCCCTCATTGCACCCAACCTGGTCCCAACTTTCGAAATGCACAATGATGAGCAATCACACCACGCATGGCATAATTTATGCTTAATAAAAGCTTTAAAATTAAATTTCATTCATATTTAATGGGGATCTCTGTTATATCAATTACTTTCTTTATTTTCCTGGGTCCTCGAGAGCTCATCTTCCTCTTATACCCCTGTGCACCCAGCTGTGAGCCGAGGCTGTTTGATTGGCAGGTGGATAATGGAATGGTGGGGAAGAGGTGAGAATATCTCCCTTTGTGACCCCTGAAGGAAGCCTGTCGATAAATCCGCTCAGACCCCCACCACGAGGACTATTTTAAGAGAGATATGATATTTACACAGCCCTGCGTTAAGCCTACTGAGGGACAATCTCACTTCTTTTGTTTTAATTCCTTTTCATTTCAGGAGGTCATGACACAAACACCACCTCTGTCATATAGAGGAGACAGATGGGCGACATCATCTGAGGTGCTGGCATTATGACAAGTGATCACTTTGCAATCGCTCAAGTCCTCTGTGTCTCACTTCCTGTTCACTGTAACACTCCTTAAAGGTGCAGAGGGAAATTCTTTGACTATGTTGAAGGACACTATTAGTAGACAGCTGTGCTGAAATGACAATACATAAATGCTGAGCAGACACATTTTTCTGCCTTAAAAAAACAACAACAACAACAGCGTAAATGGTTGTCCACTGCTCCGGGTGTGTGTTCACTGCTGTGTGTGTGCACTTTGGAATGGGTTAAATGCAGAGCATGAATTATGAGTATGGATCACCATACTTGACTGAATGTCATGTCACTTTTCTCTTTAAATATTTTATTTTACTTTTGATTGTAATCAAAATATACTGTTGTTAAAAGTAGGAATATATATATATATATATATATATATATATATATATATATATATGTATATATATATATATATATATATATATATATATATATATATATATATATATATATATATATATATTTATTTTATTTTTATTTTTTTTGGAGGGGGGGGTTAAATTGTGATTAGATTGAATATTTTGTATAATTTATAAACTTTTTTTCTTTTTTTTTACTTACATTTTAATCAGAATATTGATTGAAGATATTGTCCTTATTTAACCCTCTGGTGGCTCTTTTGTCATTTTTGGCTGAAAATGTCCTCTGTTTTTATATAGATTTGTGGGATGCACATCCAGGGCACGAAGGTCCCGTTCCACCACATCCCAAAGATGCTCTATTGGGTTGAGATCTGGTGACTGTGGGGACCATTTGAGTAAAAAGTGAATTCATTGTCATGTTCAAGAAACCAATTTGAAATGATTCGAGCTTTGTGACATGGTGCATTATGCTGCTGGAAGTAGCCGTCAGAAGATGGGTACATGGTGGTCATAAAGGGATAGACATGGTCAGAAACAATACTCAGGTGGGCCGTGGCATTTAAACGATGCCCAATTGGCACTAAGGGGGCTAAAGTGTGCCAAGAAAACATCCCCCACACCATTACACCACCACCAGCAGCCTGCACAGTGGTAATAAGGCATGATGGATCCATGTTCTCATTCTGTTTACGCCAAATTCTGACTCTACCCTCTGAATGTCTCAACAGAAATTGAGACTCATCAGACCAGGCAACATTTTTCCAGTCTTTAACTGTCCTATTTTGGTGAGCTCGTGCAAATTGTAGCCTCTTTTCCCTATTTGTAGTGGAGATGAGCGGTACCCGGTGGGGTCTTTTGCTGCTGTAGCCCATCCGCCTCAAGGTTGTGTGTGTTGTGGCTTCACAAATGCTTTGCTGCATACCTCGGTTGTAACGAGTGGTTATTTCAGTCAAAGTTGCTCTTCTATCAGCTTGAATCAGTCGACCTATTCCCCTCTGACCTCAAGCATCAACAAGGCATTTTCGCCAACACAGGACTGCCACATACTGGATGTTTTTTCCTTTTCACACCATTCTTTGTAAACCCTATAAATGATTGTGCGTGAAAATCCCAGTAACTGAGCAGATTGTGAAATACTCAGACCGGCCCGTCTGGCAACAACAACCATGCCACGCTCAAAATTGCTTAAATCACCTTTCTTTCCCATTCTGACATTGAGTTTGGAGTTCAGGAGATTGTCTTGACCAAGACCACACCCCTAAATGCATTGAAGCAGCTGCCATGTGATTGGTTGATTAGATAATTGCATTAATGAGAAATTTAACAGGTGTTCCTAATAATCCTTTAGGTGAGTGTATATATGTATATATGAAAGCGCTTTTTTTTTTTACTTCAGCAACAACTCTGCCAAGTGTCATCTTTAAAAAGAGAACAAACATAAGTTTGCACTTCTAAGCATTCGAGATTTATGACATTTGAAGTTTCATATTCAGGTCTGTGCTCAAAAAGTGGTTAACATTTAACACAGATTGTGTGTCCTTTCATCATAGTGTGAACAACTGGAGATATTATGATCACTTTCCACAGCTCATACTGTATCTATCAAGGTTTCAGTCATCACATACAGCAGCGTCTGTGACTGAGGTTGATTATGTTGAATGGAACTGGTGTGCAGTTCTCCAGTCTTTCCATAATTACCTCTTCATGGTAAAGCGTTCTGTGTTTATGTTAAACTACTGAGTGAGACACACTACTTTGTTTGAGGGACCTGGCTGTGCAAATGTGAAGCATATAAACGTCTGCATCAGGCATCTAAGCCCTATGTATGAAAGGTACCATTAGCCCAGCAACATGTTCCCTCAACAAGGACAAATAACAAAGATGGTTGGGGGGTGGCATCTGTGCGCTTCCCCCTTCGGACCCCCTGAGTTCCCAGAGGCCCTCCTGTCGCTCAAGGCTGGAGGTTGTGATGGGAGTTCAGGGTGGTGCTACATAGAGGTTTGAAGGTCAGTGAAGGGGGAAGAGTCCGGGGGTGTGAGTGGAGTAATTCAATGTGAGAGGGCATCAGGCCTTGCAATTACATCCTATTAATAGTGTCCACTAATGCAAGCCATAGAGGCATGTCTGCCCCTGAGCCAAAGTTGCCGTGACCAGTTGCGTGAAAACAAGAGTCATTTTCTTTATCTCTAATGCTCCTCCTCCCTGTGCCCCAGTTCACACCAATGCACTCGTTTATGTATTTTACTTGTTTTCATCCCTTATTTCTCCACTCTTCCAGCACAGATTACTCAAGCCACCCATATTTTTTTGTTCAATGGCCAAATTTGGCCGTTAAAGGTATAGTTCAACCTTTCATTATTTTTTTTTATATATATTTTAAGGTCACACTTTATTTTAAGGTCCAATTTTCACTATTAACTAACCATTAACTATGACTTTTGCATCAATTTACTCCTTATTTGCTGCTTATTAATAGTTTATAAAGTAGTTGTTAAGTTAAGCTATTGGGTAGGATCATGGATGTCATGCATTGTATGCACTTTATATGCACTAATAAACATGCTAAAATAGACCTGCTAATAAGCAACTAGTTATTAGTGTGAATTGGACCCTATACTAAAGTGTTACCTATTAATGCATTTAGACACACTTCCTGCACATGACATTACATTACATATTATCCAGCAGACATACTGTACATGATACAGGAAGAGACAATGGCTGGATAATGAAGCCTATTAGAAAGCAGTTGTATGCCCCTTAAATTCAAGATATGGAGTCAAAAATGCACCTGGATGTATGCATGATTACAAATGTGATATTGATTTTATACAGTTCTATAAAGAATAAGTTATTATTGTTTTTGTTCCAATTTCACCAATGAAAATAGCTCCAAATAAAGCCACAGCAGAACGGATGTGCCTTTTTGAGTAATACACAGCAGTGATTTATTACCAATTGAGTCCACAGTTTTGAGCCAATTGATTCAATGATCAATTTCATAAATACTCACTTCATTCCTGAATGAATCAGCCATTTGAACAAATCAGTTGAATAAATGAATAACTCACTCATTAATACTAATATAATTAAAATGACTTGCTGTGACCCACTGACAGTTTTAGTTTCTTATTAAGATTTTCACTTCATCAAAATAATAATAAAAGTAACTATAATAATATTTCAATATTCATTCAGAAAACAAAATCCATTAATGCCCATTTAATTGCATAGCATTATTTATGTGCAGTGTAAATGCATTCATGCCACCTCTGAAGAATCTGTTAAATATAATTAAATGCCACTTCCCATGTAGCCTTAAAAGTTTGTGATAAATGTGTTCAATCAAAATATTTATTTCTAAATATTAGTGCTGTCAAAATTAGCGCGTTAACGCATTCGATTAATTTGAAATATTTAACGCGTTAAAAAAAAAATAACGCAATTAACGCGGTTGCAGTTTTTTTTTATTTCCAGTTGTGGCCTATTTGTGTTCAACGTGCAAAGAAATATGGATAAGACCAAGGAAGGACTTTTAGACGGAAAGTTTCAGTATAAAACTCTGCCGGATTACTCTTCAGTCTGCCACAAGAAACATTACTCTTCATTTAGTCTGCCACAAGAAACAGCAACATTACAATCATGAACTCAAATGTCATTGTTTAAATTAGACCTTTCTGTAACGCTAACGTTAATAAGCTAAAACGAATATAACGAAATAATTGTGTAGCGGAGTATTTTTTGTACACAGTGCTGCGAACTGTCAATCACTCCTGTGCGCGTGCATCACTGTCCTCCTCAGCTGCAGCAACTTGCGCTCTCTCTCTTCATCAAGCTTTAAAACAAAAAGGGAACAAAAAGATCATATTGTCTTTGTGCATAGGCTATAGATTAATTAGATAAATGAATATCTAAATTTGTGCCTTGCCATCTACGGTATTTGTTTAGAACTTAGAAAAAAGATGCTGCAGCCAATGAACAGCCAGCGGGGGCTGCAGGACGACTCAACCTCCGCAGACAGTTTTTAATGTTTATCAGACAATAAATACTCAAGATTTTGCTTTAGTATAACTCACAACGAGTTTCACACACCTTCTCCGGCCACGTTGAGTTGTTGACACTTAACAGTGGGAAAAGCGACACATGCGCTATTCACTTGTGTAACTTAAGGGTGAATGGGTAATGTAGTTTCTGCTCTGGGTGGGATGAATTAGGAAGCTTGCATTGTGAAGGGCGCTCTGAAAATCGGCAGTGCAGGTAAAAGATTAAAACCTCTATTAAAACAGATGTCCAGATGAGCGTACCGGTACGCTACAAGCACGTTCTGGACGCACGGAGAGGTGGCGGTACGCTCAAGAGCTATATTTGGAAGTGGCGGTACTGAGTACCGGTGTGTACCAGCCCACTTAAAGCACTGGCAATGACTATACTTTGGAATTTTTTTGCAGTCCACTTAGAATTCAACATGGAAATCATTTTTGTTTTTTATTGGCATTGATTGTTTTGAAATTCAAATGGTACTTACATGCCTGTGTTTTTATTTCTGTAATAAATATGGCTTTCAAGCCAACAGTTAATTTGGAGGATATTGATGGTTTATTGCAGGTATGTTGTTTACATGAGAAAATCTGTGTTACAAGTTAAACAAAAATTCCAATAAACAATCATATTTTGAATTTAAATAGTTTCTTTGTCTTGAGTTTACATTAATTATTTACATTTTACATTTACATATCCAAAAAGTTTCAGTCTTTTAATTACGATTAATCGCGATTAATCGCGATTAATTTAAAAAAAATTGTGCGATTAATTAGTTAATTTTTTTTAATCGATTGACAGCACTACTAAATATACTTCTTCATAATGTTTATTTGATGCTTTTTCATGTATAACACTATAATTACTAAATTATCTTTCAAGGGTAATTTCTCAGCACAAATTGACAATTAATTTGCAATCCATTTGATAAATTAATTGGCACATCATGAAATTGATAAGATAAAAATGTATTCGCTTGACAGTTCTAATTTTAATACTAAATATATTTATATTTAATACTATTAATAATGCAATATTAATTTATATATGAATATAAATATGATAAATAATATGAGAGTGAATAAATGATGGGGTGAGCTGTCTCTAAAACGTAACACACAGATCAGGTGCAGTGAGCTGACTGACATGCTAACAAGCCTAACACGGTTAGGAGCTAATGTTAAAGGCCATGTCAAGAGAATGCCAGACACATTTATGATGCATGTATGATTAAGGCTGTAGGACAGGCGATGATAAGTGGCATCTACCCGCTTTCAAGTATTTGTTGAATGCTTGCACGCAGGTCACAGTCTTACATCAAGAGCTGCCATTAAGCTAATCATCATGCTACTGTCAGAGTGCTCAGCTGTTCAGGTGCTTGCTAAGACATTGGTATGCAGTTAGCATGTGTTCTGGGTGCTTACCTATTGACCCAAATCAAAACAATTCACATTTACATTTCTATGATATTCTGATTCTGGTTTGTAGTTATAGCGAAAAAAAAAAAACAAAAAAAAACCTAACCATTAAGTATAATAATAATAATAATAATAACAACAACAACAAATTAACAAATATGAAGAACTTTATCAATCAAGCGATTTCAAAGAACTTTTATTTAGCTAGTGACTTCTACAACACTTCAATTGACTTTTTTTAACTTGCGAATCAATCAAATTAAATTTAGCACCTTTTTTGAGAGTTTTTATTCTAGAACTTTTGGGGCAGGGACAAACTTGTATGTATGTATACTCTATATCTATGCATGTATTGTTATTGATTTAGCCTCCACTTGCCTGGCCATTCATTCAGCTCTTTAGTAATTCTGGATTCGTGATTTCTCTCATCTCTCTCTTCTCCTCTCTTCCTCTGATTTGAATGCTCGTTCAATCAGTGTGTCCATTAAGTGCAGAGCTCATCAGTGCACGTTTACTCATGCATGCAGATGAGCTTCAATTGCAGTGTATTGCAAACACCTCAGATTCCTCCTTGGGTGTGTGTGTGTGTGTGTGTGTGTGTGTGATCTCAGTGATGGGAGTTTCTAATGGCTCTCAGAGGAGGGGTAGATGTAATGAGAATGAATGTCTCCGCTGGGATCCAGACCTGCGTTTCACTTCTTAATGAACATTCACAAGCCTTCCCACTCCCTCACTAAATGCATATAGATTTCAAATTCTGACTCCTCTGCTATTAAGTTAATTTGACCTCCTTTCATCTATAATTGTTGGTGGGGTTGCTAAGTAGAGATTGTATTTCTATTGAGTTACTTCTTTGAACATAACCATTCTCTTACGTATAAAACTTTGACATATCACTTGTAAGCTTGTTATGGAAAACTGCATTATAACCAAACTGATTTACACTTTTCTCAAAATGATTGCATAGGCAGAGAGAACTGGGCCAATATCTAGACACCAAAGTAATCCCAAAATTGACCACACATGTGGAATATGAAAGAATACGCTGTGTGGATGATGTAAACATTTCTATTTAAAAAAAAAAAGTTTTATTCTTACATTAGGCTACAGTTTCTTTTTTTTTTTTTTTTTTTAAATCTATGCCTCCCCTTAGAATCAGAAATTGATTAAATTTGGCACGTCTCTTCACATGGCCTTGACATACATGTGTACCAAATTTGGTGATCTTTGGATTTTGTGTGAACAGGAAACAGGCCAATGTATTCATTTTGTGCAATGCCTGGAAATTTTATTGGGTTAAATCAGGGATTCTTTTGACAACGTTTTGTCAAGGTTGTCTCTAGATGATTTATGCCAATTTAATTCAAGTTGGATGAACAGCTGGGAAAGATTTCAACAGTTGAGCCCATATGTTTCCAGAGACATAAAGAAAAATAGAAATATATAACTGTTCACTGAGCCGCCCTGTTGACCACTCCCAAATATGGTACTCAACCTCTTCTGGACACTTTTAGCATAAAAAAGACTAATACAAATAAAAAGAATAATAATAATAAGAAGAAGAAAACCAGCAATAGGGTTCCACGAGGCAAGAGCAGAGGCAGTGAAAGCTGCCAGCAGTGTGTGATGACAAACACCTGAAGCTCATTCTGCCTCATCACTGAAGCTGTAAATCCAAAACAGCTCCTCTCCTTGGGGAGGAGAGCATGGACTGAGCGTGGACCAGGTGTTCTCAAGGTCTCAGTACGACACGAGTCTGAACAGCCTGAGCAAGATGAGCACAGCACAACCTTGAGTGACCTCCAGCAATGTTCAGCATTATAACATGTGTGCCCTGTGCTTCAGCTGTAAAGCGATGAATAGTGGACATGGTTGGGGAAGTTGGGATTGAATAAACAGCTAGCACTGAATGGTTGGAAACATTACCTTCAAAAAACAAAGTGTTGCAGTATTCTGTATTTTTACAAATTAGTCTACAAATATTTTATCACTACAAATAACATCTACAACAGTGTCTTTTTAAAACTGCAATACCCATCAAACTCTGACATCTTTCTCCTATACAAGTGCGTTCACATTTCAGCGACATTTTGTGGGGAAAAAAGTTCATTTTCAAGCTAAATCTCAAAAAATGTTAATCCTCCATATGGATTTATTTTAGAAATCTCTAAATCTCAAACACAAAACTCCCAATTGTTGGGATTATATATATATATATATATATATATATATATATATATATATATATATATATATATATTTCTTCCATAACATTTTGCTGAGTGACAGTAAATTTGACTTAATTTATACAAGTTTTTTTTTTTTTTTTTTTTTTTTTTATACAGATGGGATTTGTGTTTGTCAGTAAATAAATTAAGTAGAAAAGTAATGCAAATACATGTTGCAGTTTATTGTGAAAGATTCATCCATCATCCATGCACTTCTCCAATCATTTAGTCCACTTTAACTCTGCACTTCTACAATCATCCACAAGCTCACGTTCATTTTTGAGAGCAACACCCATGTTGACGGCAACATTGAATCATTGAGTCAACAAAAAAGTCGTCAAGTCAATCCATAGACCGACTCGTTAAAAAAACATGGATTCATTATTTTCGTAGACACACACTGGCTCTACTTATTTTGGCAAACTTCTGCACTCTTGCTCGTGTGGTATTGCTTATGAATATTGATAAGCATATTATGGATTTTTGTGGCATTTTTATTCATCTTGGTGTAATTTTTGCCTGGATGTATATACAGTAACCAATTCCGCACCCTACATATATCTCTTTTACGATAATCTGATGTTCTCAAAATATTTGCAACAATACTGAGAAAAAAAGAAAAAGATACTGTATTTCAATATAATTTAATCGGTAATGAAAGTATGTACATAACAGGTGTTAATCGTAAAGCTACACCAACAATTGTCAACGCTAATTAAAATGAATGCTGAACTCCTCACGCTTCTACTTCGAATTAATTAATCAAATTCAGCTCAAAACACAAGCCACAACCTAACATCTCATTATAGCCTAGTAATTGTCCATCGCTTTCAATCTCTAGAACAAAAGAGTGGTGGAGTGGTGGAGCTCGAATCCAGGGGCGCTAAAACGAACCCTTCAGTGCTCCTGAAACATGACCTGGAAACACTTGTCGTTTTTTATTGTATGCAACGCAGTACGCTAACTAATCCCATTACGCTAATCTGCCTCAAAACAACTTTTGTGCAGATAAGAGAGTGGATAATTTATGCGGGATTCAAATGAGCACCAAATCAGAATAACTAATGGAGGCCGTGGCTTAATTAGCCTGGCATTGGGAAACACTGCGTTCTCAACCAAACAGATGCACAACCCACTATTTCAAAGAGCCCAGAGGGGCAGGAGACCAGGAAAGCACCTTTTCATGATAGCAGCCCCCAAAAGTGTGTTATCTGTACCTGTCTCATCCCTGTGGAAGAGCTTTGCGGAGAGAAGCCGAGTAAATGTTAATCCTCAATATGGATTTATTTTAGAAATTAACCGATTCTGAATTTGCTTCAACCTCTGTGTAGTGCGAAGTTGGCGGTGAAATTCTGCAAATCAGTCACAGTTGGGGTGACATTTAACTTGGCAACAAAGCTGTTTACAGGAACATAAAAGCTACACGTCGGCTGCCTTGCACATTAATGTATTTATTTCAGAAATGTTACAATCCAGCAATCACCTGTGATGAATATAAGCAGGAAACTAATGCATTGATGAATAAAACATTCCCTTATTAAAAATAACCTTCATCAAAACTGCATCTGGCATCAACAAATCATAGCAAGAGTGTGGATGAGGGTAAAATAATACAATCAAATAAAGCTGAATAAAGTGTATAGAATATCGGAGCACATTACCTGAACATGTCGCCCAGGCCCTTCAGCACACCTTTCTTGGCTTTGGTCTTGTCTTTCTTGTCCTTCCCTCCTCGCTCTTTCTTCTTGTCCTCTTTGCTGCGTCCTCCGTTCAGCTGTTTCTCTGTGTTGGAGGGTGGGAGTGAGAGGTCTGTGGCCGTGGAAATGGAGTCGCGGCCTGATCGTGAGCTCTCCTCTGTATCTTCTTCCACTGAGATGGTGGAGAAAGCAGGAGAGATAGATAAACATAAACACTGAAGTCAGACTATGTGTACGCTCTTAATAGCAGAAACCCTCAATGGTCTGACATCTATAAACATTGACTTAATGAAACCTAATCTCAATGAAACCTTGTCTTCAAGTCTAACTGTATCTAACAGAGGCTTGTGAGCTCTTCATCTTGCCTGAATCTCTTTTCATTTTTCCTAGTGAGTTTTACCTTAGAGGTTACTCAGTCTGAAGGAACCCCATTATCTTTTTGCTTCTAAAGGGTCACATCTTCCCACTACAGTACGGCTGTCTCAAATTCGGTTACCCAGTAGCAGTGCAGGAAGCCTATTAGCGTTATTCCTGACTGACCCAATAAAACTAACAGAGAAAGTGAACTTTAAAGTTCAAAAGGCTGAAGTGCACCAGAAGAGGCCCATCTTGTCTTCACCTCAACGCTCTGAACGAAGTATCTGCAGTACCACATCTAAAGTCTGTCTCAACTATAATGTATTTTATTATTATTTTTTTTTTGGCCAACGATTACTGTATAATCATTTCTCCTGCTATAGCAAGGTCTAGACATCATGCAGTCAGAGTATAAAAACTGTGTAGTTCGACTGTAAGGAAAAGAGCAGCCTGAAGGTTGTGTTGTAGGTGATGCATTACAAGTAACGTAAGTTACATAATCAGATTACTTTTTACAAGTAACTAGTAATAAATTACTTTTTAATTTACAAGAAAATATCTGAGTTACGTTTTCAAATAAGTAACGCCGGTCACTTTGTTTCCTGATTGTTGCTCTCCTGTCCTCAAGTTGAGAGAAATCAGGAGTGAGTGCAGAGGTGTTGTGTGCGCTGTGTGATTACTGGAGTTCTAGACTAAATGAACATGCATTTACTCCTCTCACAAAATGAATAAAGACAGTGAAATGCAAACTCTAAATATGACAATACTTTATGTTTAATCCCAGTTTTTTAAACAATATTTCTGCTGATGACCTTTGATGATCCAAATCAGACATGACAATAAGCAAAAAATACCTTAAATAAGCATAAAATTTGTGTTTCATTATTTTGATTGTTTTGCTGAAAAGAGTGCTGAACTTTCTTCTCCTGCGTCCTATTCTTCATGTAATCCAGAATAGCAGCAAAACTGAAAGGTTTGTTTGAGCTGCGCCCTCTACTGTTTAGATGTGTATTTACATTCATTTCAGCCTGAGGCATATTCATTTCACTTTTAGTGTGAAAGGGTTTTTGTTTTTGCCAAAAAATAAAACTTTTTTTTATTAAGAACAAACAAGCAAGCCCAGGCAAGATGAAAAAAAAGTAACGCGAAAGTAATGCAACACATTACTCTCCATGAAAAGTAACTTCGTAACACAATTAGTTGCTTTTTTAGGGAGTAACGCAATATTGCAAATCATTACTTTTAAAAGTAACTTTCCCCAACACTGCTGAATGTGTATCACGTTTTGTGTTTGCGATCATTCCAGAAAGAAATGCTCTGCTAACAGTTTTTTTTTTTTTATCACGTCACAAAAGTGCAAAAGTGAGCGACTGTGAGTGGGAACATTTTATTTTGAAGTATGGTTTGCAATGCTAATTCATCCTCCACCACCTATCTCTGTGATACATCGCATATCAGTATAATCATAAGGGACCACAGCTTGCTGATATTGCTCAGCAAGTGTCTGATTACAGCTACTGTCTCTATTCCTGATGGTCTGGACATAATTCATTTGTCATTAATTGTAAGTTTAAGAATGCTATGAAAGGAGGAAAACATAAGAAGGCACTAAAAGCAAAGTGCTTTTGAATAGAGCCACGTAATGGCGCTGGAGATAGATGCATGTGTGATTACAGCTTATTAATAACCAACAAATCTTTGATAGATGGAAGAAAGGCCTCATGAAAGCGAGAGAGCATCAGGGATATTTCAGCATGCTTAGATGAGCAGTTTGATGCTAGTGAGCAGAAGAGTGTGGGCACTTGTTCCTTTTGTTTTATTCACTTCAATTCGCTGTCAGTGTTTTCTGTCATTCTGCTACCTACTGAAACAAAATCCAAATGGATCAGCATTAGACAAGGAGAGTCTTCTTTATTTTGTATAAACCCAAACCTTTCTACTTTTATTTGTGTGCACTCACAATATCAACAAAAGTTGTGCTTTTATAAAATAAAGAAAATAATCATGATGCGCTTTCTGCCGTCTAGCCTGAACAAGAGCGCGTCGCAAAAATTTACAGAAACTCAGTGAATACATGCCTCACAGACATGAACAATGTATCTATAGAAAGCTTTAAATTACTACTTTACTAAATAAATTGAAAACAAAAAATACTATTCGAAGAGTTCTGCATTAAAATGCACACAATATACTTAAGATTTCCGCAAAGCATCGGAAAAAGTAATTACCATAAATGTGTCAGGGGGAAATAGTAAGGAGATATTTTAATTATTTACTAATAAACTACTGTTTTCTGAGTCTGTGTCGCAAGGATGAAGTTGCTGATCCTGACTCGCCACCTCTTCATTAGATGTGCCTTTAGAGAGAAGTGCATCTTTATGGATAACGATTATGATGAAAGATTTTTGTTTTACATTTATTTAAGTAGTAATTTAAAGCTTTCTATAGATATATTGTTCATGTCTGTGAGGCATGTATTCACTGAGTTTCTGTTAATTTTTGTGACGCGCTCTTGTTCAGGCGAGACGGCAGAAAGCGCATCATGATTATTTTCTTTATTTTATAAAAGCACAACTTTTGTTGATATTGTGAGTGCACACAAATAAAAGTAGAAAGGTTTGGGTTTATAAAAAATAAAAAAAGATTCCTTGTCTTATGCTGATCCATTTGGATTTTCTGCGGGACACTAAACAAAGCGCGGTGGAAACAACACTTAATTTTATTTTATTTAATTAATTAATCTTTTTTTTTTTTTTTGGCTAACACTTTATTTCTGCTCTGTGTGTGTGTACTTCGGATGGGTTAAATGCAGAGCACAAATTCTGAGTATGGGTCACCATACTTGGCTGAATGTCACGTCACTTTCACTTTCACTTTAATGACCAGTTCTCATTAACTAGTTGCTAGTTTATTAGCATATTAGCTGTTTATTAGCTCTTGTAAAGCACACATTAATACCTTATTCGGCATGACTGTTTTAGATCCATTAATATTAAACTTAACAACTACCTTACTAACTATTAATAAGCAGCAAATTACAAAAAAAAACACTGATGTAGAAATTTAAAGGGAGGTAGCTGACAAGAAATTGCAAATGTACTTATATTTAGTAGAATCTGTAATGTGGACTATTGAGATAAAGTGTATCCGATAACACAGGGAAGAATGGAATGGACGGGGCTCTTCTCATTTATAAACATCCCAATTAACTTGAAAAAGAAGATTCATGCCTAAAGAGTCACAGTCGATACAGCAGCGGCTTCTCAGATCAATGACGTTTTCATTAAATCGGTTATCACAGTAAGTTACGGTTCTGCTAATTGTTGATTGAAATGTAAAAAGAAATGAATTACGGTAATTAAGGGTAAATTTCAGCTACACAGGACTGAGTGGTAAATGTTTTGACACTGCAATCAAAAGGCATCATTAGTCTTCTCCATCTGACATGCCATGGTATTCATTTCTCCTTTAGAACGCCGATCACTTCCAATGGAGTCTTGAAATTGCCAAAGAGCAGGGCGCATTTAAGTCTGGTATTTAAGAAACATAAAACACAACAAAACACAGCCCAACTCATTTTCCCAGCTGGATATCTCCCAGTGACACATTTTTCCTCGGGTGATGTCAAATTCACATTTTATGTAAATAAAAGTGTGTGGAAAGAAAAAGCCTGCCCTTATCTGTCAACTTTTGACTATTAACCTCGGTGACAGGCTCAGGCAGGTTACTCTTATCTAAATTGAAAAACAGAGTTATTTGAATATTGGAAGGTGAGAAATGCAATATGCTTCTACTGCGGGATCTCACGCATTTGCCCTCTATTGCTCCGCCGAAGAGATAAGACAGTATTTAGCTCAATGTGGACACAGCTTACAAGAACAAAGTGACTGAGGCAAATAATCTGACTCTTTTGAAAACTAAAATTATGCTTGCTTTTAATGGAATATTTTAATGGAGAACAAAGGGATGATGTGATTTCCCCCCCTGGTAAGTGTTATTAGATAGACAGGTCTGTCGGACAGACTTCATAAACTCATTCCAACATCGAACAGTTTTTTATTTGGATATATTTTAAAATGTAATTTGTTTTTGTAATCAAAGCTGAATTTTCAGCATCATTATTCCAGTCTTGAGTGATACTTCAAAAACCATATGCTGTTATGCATTCTAATATTAAATGTTAAAAACATTTTTACATTTTTTTTTTTTTTTTTAGGATAAATAGAATGATTCAGAAGAACAGCATTTTTAAAAATGTTTTGTAACTTTATAATTAGGCTGTCAAATGATTACAATTTTTAAACAAATTAATCAGAATTTTCAGTATTAATTACTATTTGCAATTACACCTGAATCCTAACCATTTTTTTTCTGAAATGCATACCAAAAGATAAGTAACAGGACACAGATACATCATTTTCATGTATTTATTCATCAATATGTGGTTCATCTTTTCTGAATTTCAAAAGTTTAACATTTACTTAGATCAAATTTACCTGAGCACTATATTAAACCATGCCATTTAACTACAGATAGTGTAAGAGTTTTAGGTGAACCAGTGGTTAAATATAGCCACGTATCTATGAAATTATGCATAGAGAAACTCGAAAGAATGGACTCAGAAACACAAACATGTGCCGCCATCACATAAGCAGCACTCTGGGCACTCTTGTTTTTGGGAGGTGTTCATTTGCTCTGCCACAATACTTTAGGATCGATATTTTCACGTTCTGAAGGCTTCAAGTTCCAGTAAAAAGTAAATGCTTTTCCAAACAGCTGTAATTTTCGCTGCATTGAATGTAGGCGTTCTGCGCATGGGCAGTGTGAAACACAGGACGCTATAACAGGAAGAAGCTCCAGCGTATCAACTACCAAAGTGGTCTCTGTTTATCGAGCGTGGCATGAATGTATTTGAGAGTAACTGGGGTAAAACCTTAAGCTTCTTCTGTGTTTTCGTTGCGGCGCTCGCCGCTGTTTTTTACTATCTTGAGAATTCAGAGATCGACGAGACTTTCCTGACCTGAATAATTTGTCACACTGCGCATGCGTGAAATGTGTTAAAAATTTTGACGTAATTAACAACAAACTACTAATTAACGTCGTTAACGCGCTATTTTTGACAGCCCTAATTATAATTGTTTTACTGTCACTTTAATTTAATGCATATTTTCTGAATAAAACAATTCATTTCAATTAAACACACACACATAAACAAACACACTTGAATGGTAGTATATCATGGTTTCTGCATTAAAATTATGTAGCATAAGTATTTTCAACATTGATAATAATCAGTTGAAACCTGTTTCCTGAGCAGTAAATCATCATATTATAATGATTTCTGAAGATCATGTGACACTGAAGACTGGAGGAATGATGCTGAAAATACAGCGGAGCATCACAGGAATAAATTACTGTTTAACATTCACATAAAAACAGTTATTTTCAATTCTAATAATATTTCACAGTACTACTGTTTTTATTGTATTTTAGATCACATAAATTCAACCTTGGTGAGCAGAAGAGACTGCACTAAAAACTTTTAAAAATCAGAATGACAAGTACTGTATATACATACATACATATATATACATGTATATATATACATATATATATATATGTGTGTGTGTGTGTGTGTGTGTGTGTGTGTGTGTGTGTGTGTGTGTGTGAATTTGATTTCTTTATTATTCCTTACTAAAAAAAACTACAACAAAAAAGCAACACTTTCAGTGCTGTAAACTGTGGCAATGATACATTTTAAAATGGGTTAATAATAGAAAATCTAAAATATGAAAAGAAAACGGGTTGCTACTACAAGCAATCAATGAACCGTAAAAAAAAATAACCCAAACACATTTAGTAAGTCTACTAAAGTCTGCGAGCATTGAGAAATATCCCTTTAAACCCAGGCCCCATTAGAGAAAAATGCCCGGCGAGGATGTCTGGAAATTAATTTGGTCATGGGCAAAATGAATAGTGAAATTTTTACACATGCTCATGGGCTGTTTATTTCCTTTCGGGTCTTTGAGGGAAGGCCTGACCTAGTTACAGCAGCAGGATCTCTTCTGCTAGTCTAATCTTCAGAACAGCACAAGACGTCCTCGTGAGACCCGCTGCCTTGTTTCTCTTCTGAGCATCGTCTATAAAGTGAGCCTCAATTGGCGGGAGACTCATAATATTCTGGGCCAGTCATTGTGTGAGACAACTGATGAAATTGGCATTGATATTGTGTCAGATCGCCTTTACTGTGCCTGCGCAATTATGGTAATAGCTGTGACTACATGAGTAAGCCATTTTCAATATAAAGAGAAAACAGGAGGTTAAGAAAGTAGATGATGACGCACTGGCTGGACTAAAAACTGATCGAACCAGACTGCTATGTTTACATATATGAGTTTGTATTTTGTTCATGCAAAACTCACCGCCATGATGCAGCATTTATCTGCTGTTTTCTCGACTATAAGTAACACAATGCTAGTCATAATCTGTGTGTGTGTGTGTGTGTTTAATGCATGTGTTTACCTCCCTTTACCTAAAAAGGTTGTAGCTCAAGCACAGCATGTACACCTAGTACATATTGAGATTTGGGTTATGGCCAACATTACTTCAAATTTTAAAGTAAACCATCCGGGATATTAATTTCAACAAACTGCAGTCTGTGACGCACTAATGTCGAATACTATTTAGGATGGATAGAACGTGAATTGGGATACAACTCATGATATCCTAGTCTCTAGATATGATTCAAAACTCCCCCATGATCCCCCAGCCCCCTCCCCAATACGTACATGTCTCCATGCCCTCGTCATCTTCATCGGGGCTGACCGCGGTCACACGTGGATTGTCGTAAGACTTGTCGATGGCCGCCCGGAAGCTTTCATTGCAGCCCCG
The DNA here is from genome assembly GCF_003368295.1 of Carassius auratus. Taxonomy (NCBI): domain Eukaryota; kingdom Metazoa; phylum Chordata; class Actinopteri; order Cypriniformes; family Cyprinidae; genus Carassius; species Carassius auratus. The sequence continues at coordinate 14,629,415 of NC_039291.1, read as the reverse complement.
CCCCCTGATGATTCTGGGGCGTGGCCTGTGGAACGGGACGTCTCCGTTGAGCGTTACCTCGGCAACAGCTGTCTGGAGGCTCTCCAAGGAACTCGACTTCTTCAGACCCAACGACGGTCCCACATCACGTGTGGAGTTGCCTTGTGGTGGAAGAACAGAGAGAGTAAAAAAAAAAACATGTCAGAAAGAAGAAAAAAAAAATACTGTCTTACTTTTTTTCCTCAATAAATCATTCTCTCTTAATTCACTTCTAGAATTTACACCTCTCACTGAAGACAAATGTGCATATTGGGGCTGCGTTTTAGCACGAAAAAAGTGTGCTAAAATAATATAGAACATATATGGCTCCACTGGATGCAAATTGAGGTTTCAAATAGATTATCTATCTTACATAAGTCTCATTTTTAACTCGAGGTCATTGTTACCTCTTTTTCCAAATGTGTGTGTGCTAGTGTGTGAGGGAAAGAGCGCTTAACTTCTTTCTGTAGTTTAAGGCACTGATGGATGGCCCAAATATGAGGCCCATTATCTTCCCTGTGTGGTCATGGGAGGAGGTGGAGGAGGGAATGTGGAGAACAAGAAGGAGGAAGAGAAAAAGCTTGTAGACTGAACACGCTTTGAGACCCGGCCCGTTCAGATCGAGCAGCGAGTCCTAGCCGAAAACTCCCTCAACTCGTCTGCTTAATGACCTTTTCATGCATTTAATCCACTTGTTCCTCGTTAAGGGTTCCTCACAAAGACACAGTATAGGCCCACACTTTAAACACATGCCAGCACAGAGACTACATTAATCCTGCTTATGAAATCCTGTAGAAAAGACCTCAGTGGAAGCCGATTGGCTTGGCTGCGCGGGTCAGGGATTTGCATTTGTATGTGCGGAGTACAAAATGAATGCTAAATGGGAATAAAATGGGCTTTGGAGAGTAAAACAATAGTCTGTCTTATTAACACTCAAGTTTTGAACTGTAATTTACATCATAATGTAATATTTACTAAAATACTAAATATTGCCAATGAAATATTTATGGCCAATAAACATTCTCAGTTGATGTTCAGCTGGATCAGGTGGTCCTGAGCTAATTCTGGACCCTGTGTACGTGTGAATCCGTCATGTGTGTGTTATTGTGTGAGCTGTATGGAACAGACTCAATTGCCACATACTAAAAAATGATCTAAGCCAAATGCATGATTGGATAAAATAGTCTGTGAACCTCTAACAATAAACCTTGATAAATGCCAGCATGCACGACTGGTTTACACACATGCGTGCACAATAGTTTCAGTGATGAATGATACAGCTGCACAGAACATAAAATCTCTCAGATGAACTCTAGATGATGTGAGTCCAGCTGTGCGTGTCTCATCGAAATGTATAGCGCAACTTGTTGGCACATGCACATTCTAACACAATTAGCATGCACATTATACTGTAAATAAACAAACATTAATCGACAGCAGCGCTACGGTTCTTCAGAGCGTAACCGAGGCTGCCGTTTGTTTGAAGGTGTAGCACAAACGTGCCATTTCTCATTCGAAGAACTTCGCATCAGATATTGACGGAAAATGTCTCGGCTATGATGCTGAAAACACAGCCCTCAAACTCTTGTGTTTAACAGGCCCCCCTCTTGGACAGCTGTAGTTATTTTTCCAGTGGCTGCTGTTCAGTGTTTAGATTTGGCTAGTGAGGCGAGACTCGGGCACTGGCTGCTCATGCTGTCAGTGAACGCCTGTTTAAGGGCCTCAAGAACAGTGACCCTGATCCGAGGGTCAGCACTGAGGATTGGTTTGAAATACAGATCAATGACATATAAGAGTGCCCACCAAAAAAAAAAGGAGGAAAAAATCCTACTTAAAATTATTAAATAATATATTATTAGTAACATGCATGAATTTAAATGCATATTGGTTTCACATGGTTTTGAAAAATATATATTTTCATTAAAAAAAATAAATAAATAAATAAATATATATATATATATATATATATATATATATATATATATATATATATATATATATATATATATATATATATATATATATATATAATTGAATGCTACTAACAATGGCATGGGGTATAAAAAACAAATAAAAATTCTGCAATTTGTCCTAAATACACAACATAACAATTTATGTTTTTGCATTTTATTTGCATATTTTATATTATATTGTATTTGCATTATATTTAATATGCATATTTTATTTTTTATAACACAATATCAATATCAATATATATATATACATATTACTATTAAATTAAATTAGTAGATTACAGGACACAAACATAGCATGACATTATTGTCCCAGAGACCGCAGATGCAGGTTCAGGAATATTAAAGTTCCTGGAATTGACGTTTGCCATGCCAGTAGACATTAAAAACTAAATTTCCACGCACAAGAAAATCACATATGGTGGCACTCTGTGTAAACATAGCTGTCTTTCAATATCTCTCCTTCTCGTTTCTCCTTTCAGATGATGCATTGAGGTGGACCCAATGGTTTGGTCCTCCTCCTAAAACATCTTCCCTCCATCTACAGCACGCTGAGATTCCCGATTTGTTTTCAGACGCTAAATGGAGCGTTCCTGCCAGCTGCGGAGCTCACAGCCCATCTTTAGCAGGAAAGACATGAAGCAAAACAGCCATTAGCCTAGCAAAATAAACCTCCAACACCGTAAGAAAACAATTAGAAATCTATTACCTTCCTCTGAAAGAAGAACGGTTTAAACAGTGTTTTAGACATCAGTAAAAGTGGACCGAATGCTTAGAAATGATTCCAGGTGATCTGCGGTGTAGGTCAGCGGTTAGAAGTGTGTGAACCAAACCAGAGCTGACACTGTTAGCATTCTTTCACAACGGGTAGAAGCTTCTGAAGCTGGGGCTCCTTCTGAACCCTACTGATTAACCTTACAAGGGCCAGACCAGTGACCGGCCTCATCCAAGACAAAGAACTAATCAATATTCACGGAATCTGTCTTTTACAGGAAGAGTAAGTTACTGCAAACATACTGCAAGCATTACGAAGTACTATAAGAATAAATAAATAATGTAATGTAAAAAATAATAGTAAACGTACGAAAGAAGAGTTTTAAAATAAAAAGTGAAACTTAATGAGGACTGGGACTGCAAGTTTCAAAAATGAAGAAATACGCATTATAAAAGTTAATCATGTGACTTGTGCACTGTGTTTCTGGTTTTCCTGCAAGTCAATCCAAGTTTAGCTGAGGAACAGATTAAAATTGTATGATTCCTAAACCACATTTTCTGCTCCACAGAAGTGAAATGTGCATTTCAGACTGAACTGTCCTTATTAATGAAGCACTCGGACCAGGAAGTGCTCAAGTCCACCAGGACACAATGCAGACCATCTCATCCCACGTCACCTCTCTCCTCTCTCATGAAGCACACTGTATCCGTGCCTGTCTCTGTTATTAATAGAAATGAAAAAGGAAAGAATCCAATACAGCAGACACGCACGTGAACTAATATCGCGCCCCATATGCTGGACAAGCTCTTCAATCAACATGCTCCGAACCGCTTGTGAACACGAGGTTTTCAGAGCTTTACACAAATCTGCTACAGTGAAGTGACTGAGCAGATACAAGCAGAAAACACAAAGGACATCCCTCTCAATCCTGAAATAATCAAACCACATGGCACTGAACCTCCTCTGAGCAAAACACGTCAAGGAACGGAAAACTCATAATTGCGTGTTGTCCATTTTTCCATTTTGATATGCAACCCTCAATGGTTTAAACCAGTGTAATTCTTATCATATCACATACACTATTTTTATTGTCATATTCTCACTGCACACACACACATTCATGATATTGCCATGTTATTACTATTTGTATCTATATCGTAAAGTGCCTTTAATTATCAAAGCCATAAAGGCACCTCGAGCACTTGATTGGTTAAGAGTAATCAGCATTTACGCGATGAATGTGACCACAGTATTGTTGAGATGGCCAGCAGTATTCTCATGAGGGATGCTCAAGGTAACACAGGCCAGCATTTGCGCATGAAAACACAATTCATTGCATGTTATTTATTCAGAAATCTGCTGTTTTATGCATCAACGTAAAAGGGTTATCAGGTTAATATCTAAATATCTCCACAGCAGCAAAGGAGGTTTCATCCTGGTGTGTCCAGAAAGATCGAAGGAGTCCCGGGGTTAGTTCACCCACCATTCCCAAGATCATAAGTGGACCAGAGGATGTCCAGCTTGTCCCTTGCTCCTCTACATTTGTCCTAATTAACTTCTAATGCCGCGAGCCAATCAGTCAAGACGCGGTCATCGGTCTCATTGGCGTAATGATATCAGTGATGCTCAGAACCTGCTCTGCTCAGTCAGCGTCTGACATCACTCACTGTCACTTACAGACAGACCGGCACTTTGAAGGTTGTAAGCTAAGATGTCTTCAGTTTGGTGACTTTATGTTAGCCGATCTTAACCACAAGGGTTTTGATGTTTATTAGGTTGTAAGAACAATAATTAACATTGTTAGTTCATTTTAGCTATTTGATAACCAATGTTAACTAAAGGAACTTTATTAGCAAATTAGCAAAACAATGCCATTAAAGGTTGTTTTTTGATGTCTCTGTAAATAAGGCAAATCAACTTATCTCAAAATACATTAATCTAAAGACCTCTCCACATGATAAGCAAGCATCCTGCACCACTGTGACCTTCACAACAGTGAAAGCAAACAGATGTAAGTAGTTCTGAGCGACATGATTAATACGCAACTCCGCAATTCTTGTCCATCTCTCGTTTCATGGAAATAAAAAGGGTTCGAACAGCGCTTCATGTTGACTTTAATATAGAAAAGCTTTGACTTTTTTGACAGAATGAATGACTCTGAATCTATGGTCTCCATGTATCTCCCAGCATGACTACTGCTCCCCTGTGCTGTAACTAGAAGTCTCTGCTCTGGACGCTTGACATTGATGGATTAATTGCAGTCTGACATTGAGGCTCTTTATTTCAAACAGAACCTCAGCAATCTCTCCTCACACACATGTTTGCATCCATCCATACATACATGCATCCATACACACCTCTGTTTCTTTTCCCATTCCAGCTGCCCTCGGCATAATTAATGTTTTCTTCCATCATATTCCCTCAAGAACAAGCAGCGCGGTTTGCTTTGCCAAAACGTCTCTTTAACACCATGGCACTTCATTTCAATGGGAAAAAAGAAAGCAACACCCTCTCTGATTTGATGGCAATTACTTCAAATGACTTCCTTAACGAGCCCAACGCACACAGTCGTTTAGTTAGATTGATTACTAACAGTTAACAGCTGATAGGAGAGTCATGAAGTCAAAGGGGGGCCGGGCCGTTTGGAAGGATTCTTGCAAGCACAGATTAAACTTGTTCTTGGACTCATTTCCACCGTCACCGGTGGTCTCGCTCTGTTCATTTGTCATTCTAAGATTACTGTGTCTCTGTTCCAAAACCTAGTGAGTCGCCTTGCTGTCTACCGCCTACATAGGGAGCATCTTAATGATCATGGAATCTCATCTCCACACTCACTACTGATTCTAAGAGAGTTAGCATGTTGCTAAGCTAAAAACAAATAAATACTGAATAAAACTGACCATCTATGTTAGATCAGTACTTTAAACGTTTTCTGTATTATTTGTTGTATAATGAAAAAATGGTTGTCTACATTTCTCTCAATTGACTGGAATACAGTTTGACATTAACATGTTGCTTGGCTTAAAATAAATAAATAAAATAAATAAACATTGGACAAATTTTACTATTTTTAATTAGATTAATACTTAAAACAATGTTTAACAGTTTAAAATTTAAAAAGTGTAACAGTTTAAAATTATTTGTTTATTAATTTTGTGTATATATATATATATATATATATATATATATATATATATATATATATATATATATATATTCTCTATACTATTTAGTGTAATGAAACAATGGTAGTCTAGATGTTTCTAAATTGGTTGTAATAGTTTGACATTAGCATGTTGCTAAACTAACAACGAATTGCCTAAACACTGGGTTAAACTGTCCATTTATAAAAAGACAGAAACTTAAAACAATGACTTTCTATATTATTAAATATCTACTGAAACACTACAGTAGCCTACAGTACATCTCTCAACGGTACAGAATCAGTACAGTACAACTGATTCTAATAGTTTGACATTAGCATGTTTCTCAGCTAAAGGCAAATACATACACTGTAAACTCTAAATAAGCTCACAGAACTTTTATTTTCTAACAGATTACACAAAAACATTTAAGTGATGTTTTTAAATTAAAAATTACATTTCCAGTTGCCTTAAATTATAAGTTATCTTATAAATATTGATATTTCTCAACTTATAATTAGAGAGTAATTCACTCAAAATTTTCTCTATTTCTCAACTCATATAATAAATACACAGAAATGTAGTCTTTTGTTTTCCACCTAACCACAGTGTTGACCTAACCACAGGCTCTACGCTTCACCACAACGGTAACACTACAAAACCAACATAACAGAAACCTTTGTAAATTCTAACATAATACAACATTTAAGTACTAACTTATGTCCCTCTATGTTAATCTTGTGTAAAAACGCACAAAATTACACTTAATTTCGACATTTTTTTTTTCTTTTTTCTGATGCAAAGCATGCTGGGAACTAGAAAATGCAATCATTTTAAGTTCACCTTGATTTTACAGAACTTATTTAAATGAAGTCCAATGAACTTTCATTATTATTTGAGTGCAATTAACTCATTTCATTTGATTAATTTCACTGTTCAGTTTTACAGTGTTCTAAAACATAAATTAAAATATATATTTTTTTATTACACAGAAACGTGAAGTGATGTTCTTCTACACTGTAACTAATCAAATATTATAACTGTAATCTATGTATCTCTTGATTGAGTTTGACATTAGCAGACTGCTAAGCTAAAGGACACACAAATACAAACTAAGTGCACTTTAAAATAGACAGAAACTTGAAACAATGTTTTTTAGTGTTTACTGAAATCTTATATACAGTTCTGTGAACTGATCCTAAAAGACATGTTAGAATAGACAGATTCTATTATACTAATTAGAATAGACACTAATACATACTTGATCAAATTGCCAATTGTTTTAGACAATTAGATTAAATTTAAATGTTTCTTTATACTACTATATAAATATAACGAGTATATACTTTTCTCAAAGGATTATAATAGCGCTTGAATAGCTTACCGCACATAAACACTAGATAAAATAGTGCTTTATATTAAGAATTAAAATAAATATTAGTCAACATTTTTTTTCTCACTCCCAATGCATTCTGGGATTGCTTCCTGCATTGAAGGTTACACACAATGCTGCTTTAGATTTTAAACAAAGTGAAGCAAATATGGATGCAATAGCTGGCGGATTATTAGGTTCTGAAACAGAGCTCCAGAGATTTATCTGAAAAAGTGTTTAAAATCATTTAAAAACACCATTAGAAGTCCACCAAAACATCAGCATGCCCAGACACTCAGAGATCCGGTGTGTTCGTGAGGTTAGTGTTTCTGATCAGTGGCCTTACCTTCGGTCCTCTCTGTGCGGGGAGTGAGGTTAAACTCGTCGGCTACTGTTAGGGAGGCATAAACAATTGTGATTGGTTAATTCAAGACGGTCCGCCATTCTCAGACCCATGCAACTCATTCCATTACAGATCTTACTTGACATTTCCAAAGGCCAAACCAAGAGGCATGCAAATCACTCGGTGAAAGTGAGACACGACGTGAGACAGAGGCAGACGATCGAAGTGGGAAAACCAATGAAATGGTGAGAGAGAAAGAGAGAATTGAATGAATTTTCATGCGAGTTCATTCAGAAGCATTGGGCAGATGCATGTGTTAGGGTGATTTTAGCTGCATCAACCAGGAGTAACCAGTTGCTTTTTGTCCCTCTCAGTCTTATCACACACAGGGTAGAAACCATGAAGGCTGATTTATTTTATTATTCTTTTCTGTAATTTTCCCCATGCTGGCTCTATCAAATCTGTCTTTAGAATGTTACTGAAGATTGTGTTCTTCTAAAAGCCTGAGAGGAGCAAAATATATACTCAACCTGATGGCAGAAAAGCCACTTGAAGAAAATGGCTCATCAGAAGAAAGCACAAGAGATTTGGTGGAATTGAAATGTGTTTCTAATGAGTAGAGAGGAGAGGGCTTGAAATGCTGCTCGGTTGAAATGGCCAGTAATGACGGACGCATCTGTCCTCTCTAAATGCATTTCATTTATTTATTGTGTAAAACTGGGGAAGAAATAAGTAAGTTTCTCAGACTACTGCCTAAGTTCATTAATTACATGTGAAATGCAATGTATTTCTGTGATGCTCCGCTGTATTTTCAGCATCATTCCTCCAGTCTTCAGTGTCACATGATCTTCAGAAATCAGAATAATATGATGATTTACTGCTCAAGAAACATTTCTGATTATTATCAATGCTGAACACAGTTGTGCTGCACAATATTTTTGTTGAAACCATGATGCATTACTTTTTTTTTTCCTTTGAAAAGTTGAAAAGAACAGCATCTATTCGAAATAGAAATATGTTGATATAATTTAAATAACATTAGCTTGCAAAATAGTATTTAAAAAAAGTACTGAGCCCAAACTTTTGAAATAAATAAATATTTAAATTAAATAAATATAAATATTATACCCAAACATTCATTTCACATAAACATAAAAATAATATTTACATAAAATTATTATTATTATTATTATTATTATTATTATTATTATTATTATTATTATTATTATTATTATTTAAAAGATCTCACAGGTGTCCTAACAAAGTAACCATTACATTAATTATTAGTAGTACATAAATAGTACATCAGTACATTAATAGTACTGTTACGTTACGTTATTAAGTATGATCATGATCCATTAAGTGTCAGTAAGTCAGTGCTTTATTAATTCAATTTAATTTGTGACATCTTTAACCCTTTGAGTGTCCAAAAACTTTTTGGGGTTACTTTATATTTGTGTTACAGTACTCTATGTGTTTATGTGTGTACCAATTGAACACCAACAACTCTCATATCCAGAGTCTAACTACAGCTTGATGAGGCACTGAAACGGGTCTCATCTGCTGCCAAAAGACATTCCTTTTGCCTCTTTTTCTCGTTTTTTTAAAGTGCTATATCAGCTTCCACTCAATTCACTTTTGCCAGTGAAGTGTAAAGAGCGGGACGTTGTCTCGAGTGTCTAGTCTGGTCTTGACTGAGCGGGACTTGGTCCGGTCTCAGGAGACTGTGGTCCTGATGTTGGCTGAGGATAAAGAGGATGAAAGCGATGTTTTATCTCCTCCGATTAGCCACGCAGCCATGCGGCAGAAGCTGTGCGTCCCCTGAGACAGACCTGCTTCACCCTCAACAACCCTGACCTGTCCTTGAGTCCCTCAAACCCACCTCAGAGGTGAGCTTTAAGCCTACTTTGAGAGATGTGTGATACGTATGATAGTTAGGAGAGATTTTTTTTTTTTATGTTTAAGGACTCTCTGTGCTCTTTTAAGTTTGTTGTAGCCATTGCTGTGCCTGATATTATTAGCTTTAACGTTAAGCGCTGTGCTAGCTTACACACCCCGGCTCACATACCACGCTGCTGGATTGCGAAGGAACAGGAAGCAGCGAGGCAAGGGACAGGAAGTGGTTTGGGGAGGGCCAGTGTTGAGCGTGAGGTTACCTAGGTCCATACTCTTCGACTTGCGGCTCTTGACGATCTCCAGTTGAGCAGCATCGCTGAACTGTTTGGTCCTCTTTTCTGAAATGCTCTGCCGGCCGAAGCCTTCCCTCTGAAACACACCATCCATATCTGCGTCTGGACAGAGTGTGCTGAAAGACAGGAGAAATATGAAACATTATTTAATAAAATACTCTCCTTTTATTATTTATTAATTGATTGACTGACTCTGATTCTGTCCATTTATTATTCAAAATTATTTATGTTAATTCAAGTAATCATGTTATATTATTTATTATACTGTTTAATAATAATGATGATGATAATGATAATGTAAGCTTATTATTACATTAGTACGTTTTTTTTTTTTTAGTCCTAGAACTTGAATGAAATAATCTTTAGTGCAAATACCCAGAGACACATATTCTAATAATTTAACTGGGTTATTAAATATATGGATGCGGCGTCACACAAAACTAAAGGTTTAGTTACTGATGCCACTGTAGAAATACCCAGAAATATTTTTACTTGTCATTACTTTATTCTTAAAGTCCTTATAATTTAAAAATGAATGTTCATCCATAAAACTTTAAGAACAAATAATGCACTTGAGACTCAAGTTCTCATATTCATATTATCTCATGAGAAACAAAAGGAGGCAAGCGGATACGTCACAGCTTTCCCTGGGATTGAACTGTGTCCAGATCTGTTCCTGTGAGCCTCCTACTTACATCACACTTACAGAAAACCTTTCCTTTAGTCCCTACTTTCCTCTTTAGTGTTTGAAATCACGAATCCTTTTACTCCGAGTGAGTTTATTGCTGTTCATAATGCACTGCAGAACGATAGGAGCTCTGATGCAAATCACAAAAACACGTCTGAACTTTGAGAAAGCATGGGAGCAAGACAAGCTTTAGAGGACCCAAACGACTGAGAGAGAGGTTCAGAGTCTGGATATCAGCGCAGTAACTGTACTAAAGACTGCTGTGGTGTGAAGCGTTTGCTCCACATGTAGATGTGTAGGATGTGTTGTATTAGCGAGGGCAGACGGGTCTGTTGTTGGTATTGATCGTGGTGTTATGATGCTTGAGTAGATGCATGCCGTCTAGCACATATCGACTGAAGACAGAGCTCACCCTATGCTGAAGATAAGGTTAATGTATTCTCAATTCCTTCCGAATTCCCTCATAATTATTTTAGTTCTCTCTCTTCTATCATATTAAACACTACAACTCCTTGACTGACTCAAACATACTGGACTAAAGGCCTGATCTACTTCAAGTGAAACGGTTTCAAACAAGAGCAGAACAAAACTGAGTTAATTCAGGGTTTGAAAACACTGACAAGGTTTATATATATATATATATATATATATATATATATATATATATATATATATATATATATATATATATATATATATATATATATATGTTTAATACTGTAAACATGCCTGCTGTATAAGTGCTACTGTATAAAGCAGTCTTCTGTATAAAGTGCTATAATTAAAAGTGATGTGACGACTGCAGGACTGAACTGCAAACATGGCTATGATCAGATGCTTTCTTAACTGCTGTTTTCTCATCACTGTCATGTTTGTGTTTATTTTGTTATTGAGAGGACAGCACACAGCTTTTTATTTATTTGTTTATTTGTATTGCTTAATTTATAGAAATAAATCAGCCATAAATATTGTCCATTTGACTTTTGTTATTCTGTGGAACACAAAGTAATGTGCTTACAGAAAATGGGAAAAACTAAATCAAATTTCAAAAAGGATGGAAAAGTTCTCATAATTGTAATACATGCAACTTGTGTCAATATCGTGACTCTTCGTTTGATAACTTCGTGTGAGAAATAGATTTTCTATTATACTTTTCAGTTCATTTTTCTATCACTTTATTTAATTTCATCTACCATTCTGTTACATAAGTACATCTTCATAATAATAAAATTAACATAATGGTAAATAAAAAAAATAATAACTTTTTGCATTAAATATTTTTTCAAATTTGCAGAAGTTATGATAAACTAAAAATATCTTAAGCTTTGTTTTCTTTATTGTCTTTTTGAAAGAGACATAAGAAATATCTTTTTGTAACAACACAAGGTTTGTTAAATGATGACGCGTGATGGAGACACTGTCCTCAGTGTTAGGGTGAAAAGCGGTGCATGTGTGTGGGTCGTAGGGAGATATGTTCATCAGAGATGAATCTGAACCCCAGTATGATGGAAACTCCAGAGGCTGGAGTGTGAAGCACATCTGGGAGGTGTTCAGCACACCGCTGTGTGTCTTAATATGCATATCCAACAGGGATCCATTAGCATTTGGGGAGAGGACAATGTGTAATTAAAACAGTCAGCAATATATCAACACACATGAGATACGACTTCATACGGCTTTATGAGATACGCATGTCGAACACTGTACGGTGTTCAAGTTCTTAACACAAGTTAAATCCCCAAAAGTCTCTCAGTCAACTATGACGTGACCATCCAGACACTCCATCAATTAATCATTAGAGACACGTCCAATTAACTCTGGTCAGACACTAGCACACATCACCAGAACCAGAACCGCTGGAAACTACCGGACACAGAGGATTTGCCGTTTGATGTGTCATATGTGAGTTCAATTCAGCCAGAATTAGGCAACACTGAGCATCACTGAGATACTATTATAGTTGCTATTGATATCATACATTTTTACATTTTACTTTTACTTTTAGTTGATGTTTAGTGTATAGTCTATATAATAATAATAAACAAATATTCTGTAAGAATATGTTTTTTTACTTATACAAAGAAAAAAGAAAAGAAAAAAAAGTAGACACATGGTTGTAAAGGGATCTTCATGGGACCACTAAAATACCTTAATATTTAAGAGTGATCTACAATATTACTCTATTTCTGCAGAATAAACTAAGTTTACTTTGCACATTATGTAGGTGTATGTATCCCACAATGCAGTGCAGCTGACTTTACTTTATTTTGAAAAATGAACCATAAACAATATCAAATGTAATTCTTATTTGATCTGTGTGATGTTCCAGTGGTAGCGCCCTCCAGTGGACGTATAACATCGGGATTCATGTGGACCGCATGCATGTGTTGCTGAGGTGATTCATCAGAGAGAGATATGCACGTGTGTCTTCTGCTACTGTAAATTAATTTGATCATAAATCTGCATAAGAGTGTAAAACTGAGAGAAGAGAGTGTGGTGTGCTTATAAGGCCTCTTAGACATGAATAATTCACACTAGCCCAAGGCAGTGCAGCGGAGTGTGTGTGTGTGTGTGTGTGAGAGAGAGAGAGAGAGAGAGAGAGAGAGAGAGAGCACTGCTATGGCCTCAATCCATGACTACAAACATTTGACATCACAAACACAATACATACAACATAAAGTAAGTATATATATATATATATATATATATATATATATATATATATATATATATATATATATATAAAAAAAAAAAAAACAGACACTGGACCTGAAAGGCTTTGTGGGAAAGCGTGCAGAGACACACACGCACACGCACACACACACACACACACACACACACACACACACACACACACACACACACACACACACACACTAAGGAAACAGACTACTGTATTAATCATCATAATGCAAAATTGCAATAAAAGTAAACATGAAATACTCCCTGTTCAGTTCTGTTACTGTTTACTAAGCAATAGTGTTGCACTGTTAACTAAAACTATTAAAAAATTCATTCATTCATTTTAAATTAATCTAAAACAAAATATAAATATTTAATAAAATTTGGGGAAAAACTGATATGAAAATAAAATCTAAATATCATTATAGATGTGATAAAATAACTGCAAATATAAAAATACAAGCAGTGTTAGCATATAAACAGCAATGTTACTGTGCTATCTGTAGTAAGACCATATTAACAGCATGTGTTATATATTTATAACTATGGGTAGATCCATGCAACTATTGTATTATTTAACTCAACTTCAGCTTTAACCACCATATACATGTTAGAGTTAAATCATGGTGAAAAGTACCCTAAATTTCAAACAGTAATACTTTCAGACGTTCTGCTAAAGCACAGACTCCATGCATTATTAAACACACATGTTCAAGACAGGAGCAGTGTCACGATATCTCACAGCGCTTCTAAACCCAAAACACTGATCGTCCTCCCTGCTGGGACGGGACAGCTGTCACCAACACCATCAGCGCTCTCATTTATTCAGCAGCTCTCACATCTCAGCGCTGTGTGGAAACATAACGGGCTGCGATTCGGCCTTTTTGGTGGACGAGACCTCACAAAACATTAGCTGAGGTCAATCAATGCGCTCCTGAATGACTGAATGCCAAACATTTTAATAATGCAGAAACACTGACTTGCTGTTTGTGCTTGAAAGAAACACTTTATGGTTTAAAATGAGGATTTGTTTTTGTTGTTTTGATGGTGAGATGTTTTAGGTGATTTAAGATCAGAACTAAATGAAAGAGCATCATTTGTGACTAGTTGTCATCGAGTTAGTTGTGATTCTCAGGCTGATCTCCAAACGCTGTTAAATCATGTCTGTTGTTCCTAAACACACACTCTAGAGCAATTATCAATAATATTTTAAGCACACACATTAAAATTAATAAATAAATAAACAAACATGTAAAACCCTATATGCATACATAAAAAAATAAAAAACCTGAATAACTCAAGGCTTTCATGTCCTGGTGATTGTGTGGTAGGTGATAACCTTACCTTTCGTCCTGTATCTGGACATCTTTGGGCCAGGATCCTGGCATTTCTGTCACAAATCCCATGTCTTCATGGGAGCTGGAGGACGACTGGTCAGACATGTGGGCAGGAAGAACAGGTGGCCTATCATCTTCAATGATGACGGTGTCGTCCTGGGGCATATTCACAGTGGGGGACAGCTGGAAGTGACCTGCGAGACGGACAGAGTACGTCAACGTTTTGCTGGGAGACGAAAAAAAGTGGAAGTGCTAAACTTTGAGATCAGCTTCACTAATCTGGAGGACAAACTGGCTTTGAACGACCGCAAAAAGTGACTTATATCCCTCTAAGAGTGTAAGAAGTAAGGTGTACACTCACATGTGACCAAACTGTTCCATATAAACATTTATGCACCGCAAAAAAAACAATTACATTTGAGTCTGAAACCAAAACACAGGTAAAAAAGTCACTTACTGTAAGTCAACAAAAAAAAAAAAAAAAAAAAAAAAAAAAAAAAAAAAAAAAAAAACAAAGCAGCCGGAGATTAAACAAGGATGTTTGAGCAGAACGAAAAGCACATGTTCACAATTAAAATGAGGCATTTCCATCCTAACATGAACTCCTGGAGTTCCGCTGTGTGTCTTTCCAAGTGTATTTATTTAAACTATAAGTCATTTTGCAACTTTAGCAGCTGAAGAGCAATCAAATGTAATTACTCCTACATGAAAAAAATAATCCTGGCATCCTTCCAGCAAAAATAATACTGAGATTTAGTTTCAGCGAGGCCCAGACCACAAAATACTTGAGCAGAAATAAACGAATGTTCATGTGTATTGTGTCATCAGGCCAAGCACACAACATCAACATCTGAATCTTGCAGCTTTGGCATGATAACAATTTTACCTTCAAAAAAAAATAAAAAAAAATAATAATAAATAAATAAATAAATTATATAGTGTATATGTAAAAAATTTTATATTATATATACATACATACATACATACATACATACATACATACATACATATATATATATATATATATAATAAAAATGAATGAATGATTGTGATTCATTAAAAAATAAAACAAATAAATTGTAAAGAACAATAAAATAAAATAAAATGTAAAATATACAATTGTTCTGCACATCAAATGTTAAATAAAATATGTTTTAAAACTAAATAAAATGCAAATATAAAAAAGTATATGATTAATTTAAAAATAAAACACATAAAATATTATATAAATATAAATAAAATAAAAATACAAATACAATTGTTGTGCCCATTACACATTTAAAAATAAAATGCAATAATATATATATATATATATATATATATATATATATATATATATATATATATATATATATATATATATAGGCTATATATAATTTTTTTGTTTTTTTTTCGATATTAGTGCCTAGTAGTAGCCTAGTGGTTAAAGATCTGTGACGCCGACTGATGGGTCATAGGTTTAACCTTAAGGGCAGATTGTAAAAATCTGAATTATGTCCATAAGAAAGTCAAATTTAGATCACTCCACAAGGACTGTTTCTGTTAATAAGTGTATGTCATTTTGGATTAATCATAACCAAAATGACAAATTTGTAATTAGTGGAGTCAATTAGAGAAGTTTTGTCATGTCAATTTAGTGCACTGGCATCAGAGCATACATGGAAAAAGGCCACTCAAAATGTGTGAACGCACACACAGTCCTGAACAGTAAATGAACAGCATGAATCTTCAGGAAGTGAAGCGAATCATACACTGACTCTGCTAACCAGAACACTAACCCAACCCACAGAGACATTAACACTCCTCTAACGAACAATCTGCTAAACCTTCATCAGTGAACCATCAACATGTACACAAGACGAAACATTTTCAAATATTTACAGAAGAACTTGGAGATGAGCAGTGTTTTCACAGCGGTAAGATATGAAGACAAATTTCATTTGATTTCATCAACATGACTGACGAAACATTAAGAAAATGCAAAGCATGGTGGCTCTGGAGCTCTCAAGGTCGTCTGGACGTTTACAAGAGGCTTTGATGCTGCAGGGGGTCCGTCCCGCAGGACAGGGGACACGGTGAAGATCCACGAGAGACTCCAGACCCCAGAGCTTCATCTCATAGCAATCATCCATAACACTGGAGAAGAAGTTACCGAGCGGTTGCATCAGCGTATTACACACAGCCTGAGCAGTGGGTCAAGAAACACGGGACACTTCTCTCACTGGTGCACAGATAATGGACCGGCGTACAAATGAATGCATATGTGTGCGCAACTCTGAAAACTTGAATTTCACACTTGCTGAGTCGAGAAGACATTTATACATGAGTGTACACCAAGATATTCACAGAAACATATGCTCAATAGCAGAAACTGTATAAAAAAAAGCCAAAGCCCAACACATGACTGCAATAACAAATAAATCTGAGGAGAAAAACATCACGATACTCACTGGGCAAATGTAAAGTATAATATATATAATATTGAATCTTCTCGCGAAGTAAGATTTGTGCGTGATACGGAAATGACACAAAAGTATGTGTATAAAAGGTTTACATTATAAAAGTTTCTCAGAAATAATCACATTTTAATAATCACCACTCGCTGTGAAGTGGAAGTGACCAGGCAAGGTCATAAAGCCTTCCTTGAGCGGCTATGTTAACAATTAAAACAATAATTTGTGCAAAAAGAATTATTATTTATAATTTGTATGATCTAGATGGACATATGGCGTATGCCTGCGAATACAGGATAAATTGCATCCCTATAGCTTACATACTGAACACTTCTCTGATGCCTTAAATACGTGACACTTATGTATTAGGCTGTATGGAATGGTTGGCAACTCTATTTTGCATAGATTTTATTGAAAAGAGCTTAGGCTCATGTAACCAGAAGTTTTAAGATATATGAAAATGCTTTTAAGTTTTTCTTGCCTCATGGGTTTACATTATCTTAACAAGCAAAGCAATTCAACATTGATTTCACAGTGTGTCTGTGAAACTCTGAGGTACCATCGTAGTAGTAGTGTTTGTGAAATCCATGGCCATGAACAACACAAAGTATCTTACGTGTGAAACACTTAATGCAATGCATAAATGCACGTGACAAACGTAAATGGTGAATTGGTGAAATAACACAATAGTGAACCAAAGGGAATACTATGGAATTCTGTTCCAGAAAACTTTTTTTTAAATAAATAAATTCAAGAACTTTCAAGGACATTTATATATGTTTATTTTCAAAAACTTTGCAGGGCCTTGAAATTATTATTATTATTTTTTCAGATTCACAAACTTTCAAGGATTTCAAGGACCCGTGGGAACCCTGTGTCAAAGACCAAGACGAAATCCTGAAGAAAAAAGAAATAAAACCAAAAAAGAAAGGATCCACACACTTAAAAATGGCAGTCTGTCCATGCAAGGTCTTGTTCTTTCTTTTTTTTTTTGCTCATGCAGAACATGGTTATAATTGGCTTTACTGCTGAATACAGTCATGTTCTTGCATTAAACGAGACCTTTCCAATGGATTTTTTGACACAAGGGCTGACCTCCTCGTACAAGGAGAGTTACTCTTGGCTATGCTAAATGGTGTAAAGGACACCTACAGAAACAGCCAATGTGACACTGTGAAAAGGTGAAAGTCTTTAACATGGAAGATAAAAACTCTGAGACCACAATTCTGCCGCGGAAAACTAATAGGCCTACCGTTTTATTGAGATTATATCCTCTGTCCGCCAACTTACACTCATTATTTCATGGTGAATCATATAAAATCTGCCTAAAAACTGACCTCTTAATTGCAGGAGAAGAAAAATAGTGAAGGTGTACTTGGCTTATTATAAATTCGGCTCTGTGAAGAGAACAGGACATCAGAAGTAGAGGACCGCTTAATTTCCAATGGTTTGTAAAGGCACAATGAGGTACCTGCTCAGTAAGCAGTACTAAAAAACCCTGCTGGATGTCCTTGAGAGAGCTTTGTTCTGGAGGGAAGGTGTTAGCGACTGACAAATCCTGCTCACGTCTTCTCAGCACCGTGTCTGAGTATGAATGGGTTAAAAGTAAGACTAATTGTCTTAGCGCTAGTGTACAAAAAGAACTGCATTACCTCAAGAAACACACTATTCCTCTAGAATCATTTACGACAATATGCATCCGCCAATAAACTTCATAATGCAACCCAAACAGGACACAGTTTGGCTTGAACTGGATGGCCAAAGCAAAATCTTAAGACTGTTGCTTTATTCAAAAGAGCTTTCCTTACCAAACACATAATGCTTTTGTTCAATCATGAAGATTTCTAAACCTCCACATCATGCTTGCATCCCGAGGACATTTGACTCAGGTCATTTGAGGATAAGCATCAAGGCTATCATGTGCAGTCTTTCCAGTCTGTCGGGTCTCATGCAGAAGCCGTTTGTGTTTGTAACTGCCTCTTCTCTTTAATCTGCACCGAATTCTCCTTGCAGGGCGCTGATGGCATGGTGGTGGGCTACTGTTGTTTTCGGTCATGCTGCGATCAAACGACCCCTCGTGGGGTCTCTCTTGCTATAACAAACAGACCCCCGTGCTTGTTTGCTGGGCCCAGAATCAAAACATTGTGGGAAAGGCTGCACTGCCCCCCCCTCGTTGATGCATCCATAATGACAAAGGGCAACAGATTTTCATAATGCTCAGCAGAGGAACTTTGAGGAATCACTACTTGTATTTCTTGTACATCAAGACCAAAATGTCTCAAAGCAACCATACTCTCAATTCCTCAAAATGATGCAACTGTGACAAAAAAAAAAAAAAGGTACAAAAGCTGTCACTGGAATGGTACCTTTTCAAAAGGCACACCTTTGTACCTAAACAGTCCATATTGGTAACTAAGATACATATAACTACCTAAAGTGTACATATTGGTACCTAAAAGGTAAAAAAGTGTACCTTTTGAAATGGTACATCCCCAATGACACTTTTTGTACCCCCTTTTCTTTCTGAGAGTGTAAACTGCTAATACAAGTCAAATGTAGCTGAAGAAACTGGTTGAACATCATAGTTTTTCGGATGAAGCTGTTTGAAAATGGTGTTCTTGCTGGCTGAGCTAGTTGAACTTGAACTGGTGGCACCAAACCAGCATGGCAGCATCCAAAATATGACGTGCTGATCACCAAAATCGTTTTCAAGATGGTTGAGCTTCATAATGTCCAAGATACCCCTTTATCCCAAATGTAAGAACAAACTGAAAGCTCATGTCATTAGACAATTTATTTCTTGCAAAGTTTTCTGTGGAAAAGCCAAGTTATTATAAGATACTGGTTTATCTTATAGGGAGCAAAGGCTATAGGGAGCTGGTGCATTAAGTTTAGGCATTTCAATAACATCTAAATAAGGTCATTTGAAATCTGGGCTTCACCGAAGAGGCTTGTGGGAACATGGAGGTTTCAGTTTCCTCCAGTCACTGAAAAAAAGAATAATTCAACTTTGTGTAATCCGGTAATCCAAATTTTTTTTTAAATGAAATAAATAGGCCAACATGTGGTATAAATCAGAACTTCCCATGTATTTAGGAACAAAGTCATCAACAATCAGCTCAACTTTTCCCACAAGCGGGGGAGTGAGTGAAAGCCAAGAGTTTGTAAAGAATGTCCATCTATAGTGGCTTGCTGTGGTCAGGGGAAATCCAGAGGGTCAGGGTTGCAATGAGGGTCTTTGATGGAGTATGTTTTTTTTAAATATATCTTCCAAAAGTACAGCACGCATTTGACATTGTATGTTGGCAACATTAGCACAGTCACATTTGATTTGAGTTAAGTAACTTGAGAATGTCTTGTACTGAAAACACAGGAAATCGGGAAAGAAAAGGCATCAGCCATTAAAACAACAAAGTTCTACATCTACTCTCTGCCAGAGTAATAATAATGTAAAAAAAAAAAAAAAAAAGTTTGCTGGTGTAAGCTTGTCTCCCAGGCTGCACATAACTCCTCTAAAACCAGAAAAAAAGATCAGTGCAACCACTTTGGATAAAAGCATCAGTCAAATGTATAAATGTCAACTGGTGAAGGTTTGAGTACATGCTTCATTAACACCAACTACAGGATGAGTGCTCATAATGCCTCTAAAACCAGCAAAAGATCAATTCAGAACAATTCAGACATCCATCTTAACCAATCAACTTTTGGTTGACAACATTCAACACTGAGCAACATCAATGTCATGGGTTCAATTCCCAGGGAAAGCAATAACTTAATAAAAAAAATGGGTTCCTTGAATACAGCGTAGGTCACTTCAGATAAAAACATGAGCCAAATGCATAAATGTCAATTAAAGTTTGGGTACACCTTTGATTTGTGAGGCTTGTTTTATACTGGATATTGTTTAGACCTATCATTAAAGGTGCAGTATGTAATATTGACAGCTAGCTAGTGGTTGAAATGTTCAAAATATGGTTTGTCCAGCCCGCTCCTCCTCAGACGTGGTGATCCCACTTAAGGGAATGAACACAATGGAAAAGCCTTACACTTTGTTCATGAGTTGATTTATTCTCATTTTAATATGCCTCATGGCTGCAATATGCTGTTTCCCCCTCTCTGGCTACCCAGGGAGTTGAAATACTATTGGATGAAACTGTAGTAGTGACCAGAATCACACATACCAAAACGAAACCAGGATCGCACATTTCAAAAGTAGAATAACTGGCTACAGCGTAGTTTTTCAAAGAAACAAGTATGTGAAATTAGCACGCTTCCTAAATATATGTGAATGTATTATAGTGTGTTTTATGCTTTGGTACAATTACATACAGCACCTTTAATGTTAAGACAATGTTATTATGGTAATTCCTCTTTAAACTGGAAACAATAAAACTGTGAGAGAAAATGAGACTCCCTAAGTAGCGTCTTCTGTCTTAATGAGCCAACTGAGCTAGTGTGTCTTTCACAAATTTTGACAGTTCAGGGGCAATCACACAAACCTTCTCTGAGAAAGATCTTAACACAGATTTTTTTTTTTTTTTTTTTACAAAAGTTATTCATGCTCTTTGTTTGGAGGAACTGAAGTACAATTCAAGAGGTATGAAATATCAACCACCAGTGAATACACTATAAGTTGTAAAAAAAAATATGAAAAATGAAGGCAGGGTTTAAGTAATGCAAAAGAAAAATCTAACATCATGTATCCCTGCTTTAATAATAAATCTATATTGGATAAAGTGTTTAAACAAATTGGCTATTACATGACCTGAAAAGTTTTCTCTTTCAGAAATTGTAGGGATAAAAAAAAAAAACCTTTCCAAAGCATTAAACACGACAAACCATTAAATACTGCTAAAAGTTAAACTGCTCCAAAAATAGTGTTCTTGGCCACACTGCAATCTTTTATTTTAGGCCCGTCCCAACTAACGCACTTGATGTGGGTTTGAGGTCTTGTGTTCTGTTCCTGTGAAGCTCACGAGAACAAGCTCACGAGTGTCCCATTTGTCATGTAATAATTCAGAAGGGTGCTCATAAGAGCCCCATATCCATGATTGTGATTAATGTCATTCTTTATTATTATTATTATTATTATTTAAATACCTACGGACCACTGAACGTCAATCAGAAAACTCCTGACCACATAATTTACATTTTACAATTTAGAGAATTTATCTTGTTATTGTTTTATACCAAATTGCTGTGCATTAACGTGTTAATTGGCAGGTGTGTTTTGTACACATGTATTGTTTCTGTGTGTGTGTGTGTGTGTGTGTGTGTGTGTGTGTGTGTGTAATACTCTAGAGGCCTTGTCCCTGAGCAGTGTATGGCACAATAATATCACAAGTCTTCCACTTCTTGTTGTGCAAGTGATTTGTTCTCTCCGTGGTCACTCTGTAAGTCTGTAATCTCCCATCAACCCTCCTCCTGTTAGCATAACAGCTCTCATTATCCTGTAGTCTTCATCAGTAGATGAATACAGCGAATGTGCTAATCTGACAAGTGCAGACAAACCACTTAAGAGAAGCCGAGGGAGGCTGAGGTGGTGCTGTTAGTGTGATGCAATTCCCAGCATACCTCTGTCATTCTAGTTCTGCTACAGTTCCACTCACAAGAGAGCAGAGATCCAGAGAGAAACACACCTTGAGGAAAAAAAGGTCACAGCATTGGGATGCACGCAGGGAAGGGATGAGAGTGGGAAATACTAAAAGGTTTTTATAGATTAAATATCTGCCCTTCTTATAGACTGAGCTATAAATCAGCTTTGGCATGGAAATAGAATTTGGTTTGTCACACACGACCATTTTTATTATTATTATTATTATTATTATTATTATTATTATTATTATTATTATTATTATTATTATTATTATTATCAAAGGAATCAGTACTTTTATTCAGCAAAGGACACATTAAGTTGCTCAAAAGTTACAGTGAAGACATTTATAAGGTCACTTCTATAGTTATTTTGAATCATTTTTAATTTTTTTAATTTTTTGTAATCAATTTGAGTAAATTTGTATAAAGAGATAAACTGAAGTAAACCCACTGAACTTCACAATTTACCATTGGAAGTTTCGCTTTGCATAGTGTATACATAGTGTTAAAAAATTCATGACACTAAACTAACAAAATAAAAAGGTTATAGAAAAAATGGCAATTGTTATTTTAGCATTTTGAATATTCTGCTGCAGCAGACTTGCTTTTCACGCAGAAACAATTACAAAACACATTTTTAGATATTTTGTAAAATCCTTGTGTAAAATAAAGTGAGAAAACTGCAGTTAGAAATACTGATGGCCTGTAAGTGTTATTAACTGATGAAGTTGTTTGATTGAGTTGTATCTCCACACTCTTCAGCTCCTGACACTGACCACACAAACCACCATAAAACCCTTCCGTCCCACTTCCCTTTGTTCTCTCCGTTCTTTCATTAGCAGTTGCTTTGCAAAACAGCACGTCCAGAAGTAACTGACGGCTCCTCAATTTGCGACACAGTGTGATTTTCCTCTACTGGCTGGACATTTCAATTCAGATAAAGTTGTGCTCACAGCGAGGGCGACCACTAATGCACTCCACGTCAAAGAAATTACTGTCAAGCACTTGCTTATTTTTGTACTTTTCTTAAAATAACAATCTATCCCTCAGAGTCTCGCCAAAGGATGAGGAAAAGAGAAATGGAGGAAGAAGAAAAAGCTCATTTGATTCAGCCCAAGACGTGCATCTCCCACCTGCTGCATTATACCTTGACAAGTAGCCTGTGTCGTAGCGACTTGAGCGAGGTGGATTCACACTGCCAGTTAGATTGATGTAAGACTGAGTGTATATGTTACATCATCACACAGTTTCACAGCCGGCAGCTCTTCCCACCGACATCGCTGCCAAACAATCAGACTGACAGCCACTGCAGCCAATCAATGTGATGGCACTATATTGTCAGATTAATAGCCCCGCCCATCACTCTGACTCACAGGGTTAGTTTTAATGCTCTTTTATGTCTTTATCTAGCAAAATATATTAAACAGATACTGCATTAAGATTAAATGTTACAAGATTATATTTCAAGATTCACTCATTTTCAACCCAATGCACTGGTGGGAAAACAGCACACGAGAAAACATTAGCATTAGCTCTTCAAAGATTAGCTTTGAAGTAGTCAAGTTTAATCACCAATGCAGCTGCAAAGACATGCAACATTAGCTTTACTGTTAATTGGTTTTATGTTTGAGGAATAAAGGAAGTCTAAAGGAGATAATTAGCTGTGTGATACATGAGTTTCCACAGTATTAGCTCCACATCTACCTCAGATGAATCCATTTTGTTGTAGCATCCACATATGTGGACAATAGTGTCAGTCAAATGACTAAATGTAATATATATATATATATATATATATATATATATATATATATATATATATATATATATATATATATGTATTCACACACACATACACAAAACTGTCATCACACAGTTGCAATCGCAAGCCGAATTACTAGCCAAATTGCTAACCAATTCACACTCCTAGCAAAATAGCTAACTGAATTACAAGCTAAATTCCTAATCAAATCACTAGCTGAATCCCAAGCTTTATTGCTGGCTAAATGCTTGCCAAATAATAAGCTTAATCGCTAGCCAAATTGCTAACTAAATTACAAGCTATATCACTAGTCAAATCACTAGATGAATCAAATGCCTTGTTTCTTGCTAATTGCTAAGCAAATTACAAAACTTGTTAGCCAAATTGTTAACTAAATCACAAGTTAAATTACTAGTCAAATTGTAGCCGAATCACAAGCCTTACTGCTAGCCAAAAGCTATATTAGTTATCAAACAACAGATAAATCACAGGCCTATAAATAAAAACAAGTCACAAATTATATCGCAAACTGTTTACTAAATTACAAGCTGAACTATCACTAATCACAAGCTTTATTGGTAGCTAAAAGCTAACCATATCGCTAACAAAAACGCTAACTAAATTACAACCTGTAAATTCACAGCTAATAAAACGTTCAAAGAACATTCTGCCAACGTTATGAACATTTTACTACAAAACGTCCAGATTTTTAAATGTAAAAATAAATAAAAATATTCTTGGTTATTTGAAAGTTATGAAAAACATTAAGTTTGAATGTTTCATGTTATCATTATGGGAAAATTACTTTTATACTTTAAAAATGTTCTCTGAACTACCTTCAACTAGCAAGAATTAACATTTAAAAAAACAAAACAACTTGAACAACAACGTCCAACTAAAATGTTTCAGAAAAAATGTTCCATGTATGAAGCATTATTAATGTGCTAGAACATTATTACAGACCAAACCACTTAAAAAAAAAACATTCTGTTTAGATTCCTGGATGAAAGTGCCAGAACACGTCCTGTTAGCTGAATCACAACGACAAACACATTTCACAAATGACGACCTCACTCTCGCAAAATACCGTGGTGTTCATTTATTCCGTAACTTTAATGATGGTATCACATTAATCCAAAATATGACTTATTTTCTCGTTTGATCTTTTTCCCCCCATTCTGTTCAAGTGATTTCCATGACTCTGTCTAAATGACTACACGCTAAAATGTTCTGCCACTATGATTACCTCAAGTGCACAAGGCATTTGCTACTGTAATGACTGTCATTCAGAGGTAGATTCATTCAGAATTATCCTCAAAATGTCTCTCCATGGACAGAATATGGTTAGCAAGTCTCAAGAAGCACCAGTCACAGAAACGTCGTTTTAAATGAAGGACTCTTAATGCACCCATATATGCCGTTTCTTTGGCACAGTGTCTATTTAGGCAGTTTAATGGGGCTAACCTTTCCCGTCACACACTTAGAAGCACTTCTCTCTGGAAATCAACAGTTGTGAAGGGCAAATTCAAATTGGTACACCACCTCCCCCTAAATGAAAAGAAAAAGTCCCTTTATGTGTCCCTTTAACTGTGTTTAACGTGTTTAAGTAACACTAAGAGCAACCTCAACTTACAAGACTACAAGAATCCAACATCTACAGCACAGCTGCTAAACAGAGAAGGTGCAGTTTCACACAGGAATATGCTGTATGTGACCAGGAAGAGACAGATCTATTTAGCTATGTGTAATCTGAACTGCAGAAAACAGCATGAAATCATCTGTATGTGTTTGAAAACCAATGAAAATTAGATTTTTGGAAATGCATTTTAGTCTGAAAGGTCAGATCATATTTCCAATAGTATGTTTGTGTCATTCGGGATGCGATTTTCTTATGTCTAACACAATGAAAGTTAAACAAAAAATTATCTTTCGCTCTCTCTCTCTCTCTCTCTCTCACTCTCTCTCTCTCTCTCTCTTTATTTATTTACTTAGTATTTGTTATAAAAACAGTAACATTTATAAATACAAACAGATAAATAAATAAACAAATAAACACACTAACACACCCCTAAGGTTCATACTTTCCTTAACGCAGTTCCTTTTGAAAGAAATCTTAATCTTAATCTTTGTAAGAGCTCCTCTCCTTGTTCAAATCAATTTGACCCGTCAACTACCAATTTATATTTATAGCACTTAATTCTTCAGAGTTTCCTCTAATTTCAGTCTGTTTTCAAGCTTTTAAGTTTCATTCCTCTTCCCCTCCAGTGAGACAACATTATCTGGCTAACCTTGCAGCTCAAACCCTGCCATGTCTGCTCCTTCCTGAGTGACAGCAGATGCGTCTGAAATGAGTTGTGGCTGCTGAAGACTATTTTCCTGACAGTGATGCAGCATGCTTTGTCAGTCAGGTCTCCACCTTGGTCCTTTAGAAAACGACCTCTGACAAACACGACAGGGTCCATACATCAAGGTCCGTCCTCACGTCCTACAGTGCGGAAAGTTACATGACAGACATTCTGTCACTCAGAACGTCAGCAATGGACTATTTAATGTGATGTGCTATCGTTGCATTTTTCACGTTTTTACAAACAAAAATTATGTGTCATGCAAGTGACTGACAAGTCGTCAGGAGCTCGGGGTGACTATATGAGATGTATGACAATGTGTGAAGCCTACCACAGCTGAAGGGTGCCATCTTCCCTCAGGTAAACTTTCTCAAACTTTTGCCTTTTGACTTTCTTCCAGATAAGATGTACAGCTAAACTCTCAGAAGTGCTGAAGTTTTAGAATTTCTCTGCACTGGCACTGAGAAGAATTACTTTCACGCTAAGTATGAATGAAACCATTTGTGCAAACCAAAAAAAAAAAAAATACTAATTTTAAATATTCATTAGTATCACTGACATTGATATTTAATAAAATAATATGTTCATGTATTATTATAAATTATGATTATTATTATTAAACAAAAACGTTCACAATAAATGTATATTATTTAAAATAGTAATGCTAATAAATAAATATAAATATTAAATAAGCATCAGATAATCATTATTATTACTCCCATAATTACAAATACAAACTATATAAATTAAAAAAAAAAAAAAAAACTATAACATGCTTATTCAAGGCTCCACATAAAATAATAATAACTATTTATTAAGTGATAAGTTGTAGTAGCAGCAGTAGTAATAATAATAATAATAATATTATTTATACTAATGTAAAATTTAATCAAACTACTGCTCATTATTTCCTGTCCATACTGTCAAAGAAAGTGACGAAATAGAGCCAAAACGAAGAAGAAGAATAAAAAAGAGAGGCTTAGCAGGTGTAATTGGCCATCAGAGTCTCTGAGGAGACGGACTCATCATCACAGACAAGGTCAGAACAGGAGGATGAAGAAGACAAGGGCGGAAGGAAAAGCATCGGGATGAGGAGGAGGAAGAACAGGGTTTGCGTCAGTAACTAAAGAGCTTATTGTTCAAGACTGAGTAGTCGATTGTGAAATGACAAGCATGACAGGGAAAGGATTGGTCTGCCGATTCCAATTGTCTGGCAGGACCAGAACTGAGCTGAGTTTGAGAGAAATCAGGACTGACTTGAAAGAGTCATGCTGGATGAGACACGGGGCTTGAAAATGATATTAACCCCCATTTACAAAACCACAGGAGCATGCTGGGACTGGCTGGGCTGCGCCTGCATGTGTCCAGCTGCTCATTCATCCCTGCATTTAAACCATATATGTCAGGAGGAAACAGGTGGAAATGGAAACAGGAGGTCAAGACAACGTGTACAATGACAGCATGTGTGCATACACAGTCTTGCAGAGCATAAAAATGACTATTACAATGAAGGTATTTTGACCAAGAACCGTCAACATAGACAGGAAGAAACCTTTAAATGGCATGTGAACTGACCCGTTTCCTTTTAATGTAATATATTCATAAACCAGATCTAACCCTTTGAGCAATCAGGTGAGCTCAAGGACATCTGGTTGACTAGTTTAAGGCCATGTGTCCACCAAAGTATTTTTTTCCCCCTTGAGGCTAGCATACTTTTTAATTGTTTTCAAGGTCAGCACAGCATATTTCAATAAGCTGGCAGCATGATGAGGCGGTGACTGGCCATTTCACTTTGTGTATTTTTTTGGGGTCACAAAGAGGAAATGTTTCAGTTTGGGTAAAAGGCAGTGCTCATCAGCGCCAGTGAAGGAGAGGCGGGTCAATTATCGCCAACCGTCACATTAGAACGATTGAACATCAATGGGGAAAGCCATAATATTATATCCATGTTTGTACCTGATGACATCTCCAGACTATAACAATATTAATTACACTGAACAATATTATAAACGCAACACTTTTTTTTTCACGAGCTGAACTCAAAGATCTAAGACTTTTTCTATGTACACAAAAGGCCTATTTCTCTCAAATATTGTTCACAAATCTGTGCACTTCTCCTTTGCCGTGATAATCCATCCACCTCACAGGTGTGGGATATCAGGATGCTGATTAGACAGCATGATTATTGCACAGCTCATCTGCATGCTCGTCGTCCTCATCAGGGTCTCGACCTGACTCCAGTTCATTATCGTAACAGACTTGAGTGAGCAAATGCTCATATTCGATGGCGTCTAGCACTTTGGAGAGGTGTTCTCTTCATGGATGAATCCCGGTTCTCACTGTACAGGGCAGATGGCAGACAGTGTGTATGGCATAGTGTGGGTGAATGGTTTGCTGATGTCAGTGTTGCGAATCCAGTGGCCCATGGTGGCGGTGGGGTTATGGTATGGGCGTATGTTTTGGACAACGAACACAGGTGCATTTTATAGATGGCATTTTGAATGCACAGAGATACCGTGAAGAGATCAACTCTATGTGAAGGAGATGTGTTGCACTGCATGAGGCAAATGGTGGTCAGACCAGATAGTGACTGGTTTTCAGACCCCCAATACAATAAAATTGCACATTTTAGGGTGGCCTTTTATTGTGACCAGCCTAAGGCACACCTGTGCAATAATCATGCTGTCTAATCAGCATCTTGATAACGCACACCTGTGAGGTGGATGGTTCATATTGGCAATGGAGAAGTGCCAAACATTTTGTCATCATTTACATTATTTTTAATTTATGAAATTATTGCAACTGAACATTTTTCCCATACTATGGAAGTCAATGGGGACCAATAACTGTTTGGTAACCTACATTCTTCAACATTTATCCCTTTCTGTTCAGCAGAAGAAATAAACTTATCCAGGTTCGGAGCATCTTGAGGGTGAGTAAATGATGACACCATATTTATTTTTATTTATTTTGAGTTATCCCTTAAAAAAAATAAATGCTATAAATGTCACAATCTTTGGCAAATCAATTAGATCTTCTTGGAGCTACCTGGAAACTACTGTACCAGCAGACTGGAATTTAGAATTTACAAACTCCAGGACAAGAGTAAAGGCAGCTATTCAGATTGGAGTTAGCAGGTTTGAAAACATTCTTGTGTGAAGACTAATATTTAAGTGTTTTTTTATCAGCTTACCCATCATTCTACCCATCATGGTGTGTCGTGGGGTGTGGTTGTCATCCAGGCTGTCTCCAGGAAACAGTGATTGAGAGATCCGTCGCTCATGTTCGTCTCGAGGAGAGTTCAGAGGCATTCGTGGGCTACCTGGAACTTCCTGGGAAGATAAAGAGAACAACACAATTTATTTTTATACAGGCTTATTCTTAATCTTTCAGCTGCTTTATTTTTCTTGCCTATTTATGAAATAGTTTTTTCTTGCTTTAAGTACAATTATCACAACATTTTGTCAAATGCATGCCTAAAACAATGCAAAAACAACAAAAACCTCAGAACAAATAGTTAAA
This sequence comes from Carassius auratus, assembly GCF_003368295.1. Lineage (NCBI taxonomy): Eukaryota > Metazoa > Chordata > Actinopteri > Cypriniformes > Cyprinidae > Carassius > Carassius auratus. The sequence goes on along the minus strand of NC_039291.1, from coordinate 14,599,278 downwards.
TAAATGACCTCTCGAGCTCCCGGGGCATTTGCGACAAGCCTCAAAGGACCAATGGGAATGTGCACAACCAAGCAAGGTATTTTACGTGCCTCAGTGTTCTCAATAGTTGCCAAGCATCCATCCATCCATCCATCTATCTATACATCCATCCATCATACTATCTTTCCATCCACAGTGTGTTCTCATTAGTTGCTAAGTGTTTTCTTACTGAACCCACAACCAACCCTTCTTTGATATTCTAATATCTAGTTATGACTCTGGTCCCTCTTTTAGTTTAGGTCTGTTAGATTTTCTACTTGATTTATAGTATGCAAACATTATAAGTCTGATAGCTTAGGAATGTAGCTGCACAATTTAAGGTATCATTTATTTAAGTTTAAATGCTTGTAGGGTAGGGGCTTGTCTGAATCTCTAACCAAATTGAGAGTAATAATGAAATAGATTACCACTTTATCTGTCAAAAACAGAGACCATTCTGACTACAAGAACATACCAGTGTCTAAGAGTCAACTTGAGAGGAGACAAAGTTTCTGGAAAACCAAGGCCTCTGGCTAGAGGAGGCCAATAGAGGAATGAGAATGATGTCTTCTGATCAATAGAAACAAAAAATAATTTTGAAAATCTAGATTCATCATCACACGAGACACATAGTCTTCCACTTCAGGAGTTCTGTGGCACAGCATTGGGGACAACAAACGCTGTATTCAGGAGGGGAACTACCAGACTGTTTAATATATATGAGATGTTTAATGAAGTCAAGTGCGTCAGTACCCGTGCTGTTTCATCAGGCACAGTGAGATAAGTCAGCACGGGTACTGACGCATAGAAGGGGTCAAACATTACAACTTCATCCGATGCAAGTGCCACGGGCAGCCTGACAATAAACCACTCAGCCTGACTCTCCTCAATGAGCTTTTCATTACAAAAGCAGGATTTGTTTTATGAACCTTTGTTGAAGTCTAGCAGTCGTGACAGAATGAGAGGAAGATCAAATGGGGAAGTATTTCTTTAAAAAAGAAACACAGGGTGATTTGATTATTCCCATTTATTCTGCCTTCTCCAGATGTAATCTCCCTTTATCTAGTGCTTCCTCAAACAGGATTAGCTGTGGATTAGCAGTCTGCAGGCTAGTTTGTCCCGCATTTGTCCTTCTACCTATCCATCCCATTAATCCATCAAACCACCTATCATTTTACCTATTAATGTATCCATTCATCCACCTGTACATCTGTCTGTCTGTCCATCCATTCATCATTTTACCTATCCTTCCATCATTCTGCCTACACACCCGTAATTTTACATCCATCCTTATATCCATCCATCCATTCGCCCAATTTATCTATCCTTCCTTCCATCCATATACAGTAACTATCCATCATTCTTACTGTCCACCCATCCATCATCCATCTTTCCATAAATTGTTCCATCCTTCCATACATTCATCCATATATCTATCCATCATTCTACCATCCATCCATACATACATAATTTTACCTATCCTTCCATCCTTCCACCTATACACCATAATTTTACATACCTATACATATATCCATACACCATTCTTCCTATCCATCCATCCGTCCGTCCATAAATTAATCTATCCTTCCATCTTCCATATAACTATCCATCATTCTACCCATCCATCCATCCATCAATCCACCCATCCATCATTTTACCTATCATTCCATCCATCATTCTACCTATAATTCTACCAATCCAATTACATATTCATCATTCTACTTATCCATCCATCTACTAGTATACAAATCCTTCAAAAAATATGCAAATAAAAACATAATTACGAATAAATAAACTGAACACTAGTCATATTTCATATTGTTGCCTTTACCATGTTAAAATCATTGTAATACATAAACTTGTATACATATTTCACATCAAAACACAGTTGAGAAAACCCTCTCTGACCTTGGACCGCAGAGACAATCTCCTGGTCTACATGGCAGCATCATATAGTCATACTAATCCTTTCTCTAACACACACACACACACACACACACACTTCCAGACTGGGCTGTCCTCCTGATGCTGTTTGTGAGGTCTTAATCCAGCGTCCCCTCTCTCCCTCTCAGTCTGTAATTACAGGTCTTAAGCTGTCACATGCAGCCTCTGCTCTGTCCAGCTCTCTCCAGAGACCCAGACAGCCTCATTAGCCCTCTCTATCGCATCTCTCCAATCCCATTCTCTCTCTCCCCCACATTCATTTGCTCAGAAGAGTAGATGAACCCCTTATGACAAATCTGTTGTCCTCTCTCACATATTTTCAGTCTATTTTTCAAGTGGATTATGACGGCTACAAGTGCCCGAGGCTGTGTGGGTCGAACTGCTCAAATTTACCCTGTGCATACTGTGCTTCTGAGCCAGTGACAGTTTATAATGTGTCCCCATAATGAGTGAATTAATTCTCTCAGCGGTGAGAGTAGGGGCACTGAATTGGTACAACTGCTTTAGTTAAAGGAGCCAGATTTTACACATTTAAAGTCCATTTATAATACAACATTAGTCAAGGTTTCTTGCACCCAGAACATCATAATTTAGTTTATCCTGACTATTTAGTATTGAAAAGGCTGTTTTTTGATACTGTACCTTTCAGAATTATGCCAGTGCCCTGGGAGCAATTGGGGGTTCAGTGCCTTGTTAAAGGGCACTTCAGCCATGGGTATTGGGGTTGGAAGAGCATTGTTCATTCCAACCCCCAAATCCTTCCAGCACCGAGACTCAAACCTATGACCTTCGGGCTACAAGTCCGACTCTATAACCATTAGGCCACAGCTGCCACTTAAAGATCATTTACATAATTCTGAAAGGTTCAGTTTATATAGTAGTACTCATTTAATGGCATTAAATGTTTTTTTTACAGACAGTAAAGACCAAATAAAAGCTATGCTGATCTTTTCTGTACACAACTGTCTCTGTTCACCTTGTGAAGTGTGAGTGAGTCAGACTGAGTGACACCCAATCTCACAATGCCACTGTGTGTTAGAGAGCTGCCCTTTCATTCAATCAATTACTTTCTCAGGTGAACCAATTGAGTTTCCCTTCTGAGCTGAGATTGGATTACAGAGAGCGTCTTCATTTAGAGCCGGGCTTCTGCTCCCAGGACGCCTCCAGTCAAACAAACCTGCCTCATACCCACCCTTTCCTATTCACAAATCCTTTGTGGCACAAAACTACATTTCCCATGATGCTTCAGTCCTCCTCATGAATCCCAGTCACAGTGATATGACATCAGTGAGCCACTGTGAGCTCATGTCAAAAAGGTAAATAAACAAGTATAGATCAAGTCCTTCTCTTATTGCTTGGTGTGTGTGGATGCGTCCCATCATGCCCTGCTTCGCTCAGTCAAATGGCAGTCTGGCTCAACACTGATAAAACCATAATGTGGCAGTCAGGCTGATTGATAGCTCTTTCAAGACACAATCGATCAGACCCTCATTTCAGCAGGACAGTTTTCTGTAGCCAGCATGGCACTTCCTTCCTGATGTCAGCTCTCATGAGCGTCATGTGGACACAACCCACATGGGTTCATGCATAGGAAACACTTTTGGGATATAGTTTGATGAGAATACTAATGAATTCGAATCTGACATTTCTTAGGCCTGTTCCACACCGCATGCTAAGGTAGAAAGTATTTATTTTGGCACTCATAGTGAAAGGTTACAGCACTCAATAATCCTAATATGTTTTTAAATTAATATTTTTATTGGAAAGACAATAAACAAACTAAACATGCTGAACCTTTATGTACAGAAACAAGTGATCAGATTTGTCAAATTTAGTTCACCAATGGATGTTCTGCAGTCCAAACAGCTGATGAAATCATCACAATAATCTACAGCACTCATTTACCATCTGTGAAGACAAAAGCTGAAAAAAAAAAATCCTGCATTAAGACGTTTTTAGCTAAAATATGAGTCCAAAACTCATAATAACACTTCCTCCAGTGAAAAAGTGCATCTCCTGTTGTCTCTCGCATTAAAATCCAGACACATATTTGTTTAGATCTGTTTAAACGCTGCTTGATCTGGGCAGATTTCTCTCCTGATTCAGACCAGGCAATTATTTATTTATTTATTTAGCTTTTTTACACTAGAGAAAGCAATATTATGGATAGAAGAGTTGTAGTTTAGTCAAAGGCAATGGTTTGAAGTTAAAACCCTCTTAATATTGGATTTGTTTCATCTTTTGTCTTCTCCAGATGTTGGTGGATTATTGTGATGTTTTTATCAGCTGTTTGGAATCTCATTCTGACGGCACCCATTCACTGAAGAGCATTCATTGCTGAGAAAGAGATGGAATGCTACATTTCTCCAAATTTGATGAAAAAACAAACTCATCTACATCTCAAATGGCCTGGGAGTGATTACAAATGTATTTTTATATCTTTTAAAAACTGCAAAAATCAGCCAGCTGATTCAAATCAAAAACACATTTCTCTGAAAACAAGTCTTAATGGTTTTAAATAAATGTATCTTGTTTCAAGGGTTTTTATATATTTTAACTGTGAAAAAGACAAAAAGTACCCATTAAAAACAGGATTTTTGCAGCATGGCAGAAACACAGTGAAAGAACAGTGCAAGCATGTCGTTGCTTTGCTTGCATCTTGTTTAAATAGTGAAAACCAGGCTTTAGATTTCTGGCAATTAGAGCCGACTGCATCACACATCTACCAGGTTACTCCTCTGAGACTAATCTACAAAGTTTAAATAATCACACAAGGAGTAAATAATAGAAGGAACTGAGAAACACTTCTAAGAATATCTTAAATAGTACTTTTGTAAAACATCAAACTATCTTTGGCTTGATGCAAATTACTTTCAAAGAGCTGAGCATCTCTGAGTGAGGACAGTGTGTGCATTTCTCAGCTCCCTGGAGGATTTCCAGCCTGTTACTGAGCTGTGAGCAATAGCTGTGATTTCTCTTTGTAGAAAAAAGGAAATATCCTCAAAGAAAGCGTGAATAAAACAGTGGACCAGAGGGCCCTTCACAGTTCTGCAGACACAACTCATGAATATGCATGATGATGGGTGTGTCTTATCAAAATTCACATTTAGAGTCGGGAAAAAGAAGTGGGGAGTGGGGGTGGCTTTTAGAGAAACTATATATATTAAAATAGAAATGCAATAAATTATATGCTTGTTTATGGCATTTGTATGTGTAATACTGATTGCATTAAAAAAAATAGAGTGCCATCATGATTCTTCTTATGTCACAAACACTTCTGGATTCAAGCGTAATGACAGCGCCGTCTCACAGAGGCGTTGAAAACTAATTGGACACACTCAATACAGGGAAATGTATTAATTTCTAATTTCAATAATCCAGTGCTGATAGGCTCAGATGCCTTTACGAGAAGGAACATATGCTTCCAATTACCCACAATCCTCAGAGGCTGTCTTTGAACACTCTGCTGAACTCTGATAAACATTCATTTTAGAAATAAGAATATTGTCCCGTAATTTTACTATGACAGGGGTAAAACTCAAAGAGGAGCATCAGAGTAAAGTATGTTAAGAAATTAATTGAATTCAAATGACTGCAAGACTCGTAAATGCCTGAGAACTTCTGACCTTATATTAATAGAAACCGAAAGCCATCGATTGGAAGCGCTGCCTCTCTGAAGCTCAGCCTCAATTACTGAACTTGAGAAGAAAACGCAATGACCAATACTACATTACATCTTTATCTGGGTCAAGACAATGCTTTACCAAGAACATCACTGCTTCTCAGTCTGAGAGATAGTCACGTCTCACTCAAACTCATTTCAGACAAGAGCCTTTCACTCAAGTCAGCGGCTGATTATTAAACCCTTCATTTACACTTTGAGCCTTTGGATCTACTGTAACTGTGACAAAACCAGCTCACTCTCTCCATGGCAGGCCTTTCCCAGATCTATCTGTGAGCAGAAAGAGCAAGTGCCTTCAGACAGATGCACAAACTTCACAACTTGAAATCATTTAAAAGTATTATAGGCGCTCAAGATACAAAACCCTGCTCCAAAAGGTTGGAAGAAATGATTGTGCATTCTAAGATGTCAAAATCTGACGTTGCATCATATGTATTTGAAGACAGCTTCCTATGCAGCCTCATCTCATTACTATTCATATGTTAATTGTTGATGGATTTATAGACACAAGCATATTATCTAGTCATAATGAAAACAACTAACATATAAAAGTATAAATGTATGCTCAGATTTAGAAACATAAATGAACTTGCATATTTGAATACATTAATATATCTATATAAATATATCTGTATAATTATATATATTTATATATATAGGGAGTCCCTCCCTTAACACTTCTCAACAACCGTGTTATTAGGGCTCAAGCCCGAAGGGGCGAAGAGCCCTATTGTTCTTCTAAGGATTATTCTTATTAGGGCCCGAGCACCGATGGTGTGAGGACCCTCTTGGAATTGCTCCGTTTATTATTAGGGCTCAAGCCCGAAGGGGCGAAGAGCCCTATTGTTCTTCTAAGGATTATTTAGGGCTCAAGCCCGAAGGGGCGAAGAGCCCTATTGTTCTTCTAAGGATTATTCTTGTTATTATTAGGGCTCAAGCCCGAAGGGGCGAAGAGCCCTATTGTTCTTCTAAGGATTATTCTTGTTAGGGCTCAAGCCCAAAGGGCGAGAGGCCTATTGTTTTCCTTAGGATTATTTTTTATTATTATTATTATTATTATTATTATTATTATTATTATTATTATTTTTTTCCAACGTCTCGGGGGCTTTTGGGGCCCTTAACGTGCTTAAAAAGTCTTGAAAATTGGCACACAGATTGGAACCTGCGGCCATTAGGGCCGGGCAGAGACTGATACACGGGCGTGGCACAGGGGCTCTACAGCGCCCCCTGGAATATGGAGGGCCATATATCATACATTCTTGCTCGTAGACGTATGAAACTCGGTACACATATAAATCTCATCAATCCAAACAACTTTTGTATTGCATATCATAGGCTCCGCCCAACAGGAAGTTGGCTATTTAGGGTTTAGTATTCAAATTTTTCGTCAAAGTTGTGGGGTCTTTTGGGGTCCTTAACATACTCAAAAACTCTTGAAAATTTGCGCACACTTTGGAATCTGTGGCCTTTAGGAGCCTGCAGAGGCTGGGACCCGGGCGTGGCACAGGGGCTCTACGGCGCCCCCTGGAACACAATCAAAAATTTTGATGTATAGCTCACACATACTTGCACATATTCATATGAAACTCAGTACACATATAGATCTCATTGTGCCGAAAAACTTGCGTATTGCATGTCATAGGCTCCACCCAACAGGAAGTCAGCTATTTAGAGTTATGTAAAAAGCGCATGCTCTGGAATTTGAAATACTTGTCATAGGATTTTTTCTCGATTGCCGCCAAACTCGGTCAACATGATCTCAAGACACTGGGGATGAAAAATTGCCAGGGGATTTTTGATATCTCGAACGGTTTGCTCGTGGCGAGGCGTTGAAATTATGGCGAGAAATGAGAAACAGGAAGTGTCTAATACCGTCCACATACATTTCCTGATTTTAATCAAACTTCATCAGATTATTCGTTGTATGATGTCGATCGCATATATGTGACTATTAGGAGTCAAAGTTATAGCGCCACCAACTGGCAGAAGGAAGTGTGTCATTTTCAAAATGATTTGAATTCAGCATCTTATTATTACTCGATTTGCTTCAAACTTCATCAGAATAATGTTAAAACACAGCCGATATAAATCTGCAAGGGGGATATTGATATCTAAAAAATTGTTGGCGTGGCAACATGTCAAACTGGAATACTTCTCAGGTGATTTTGAGGCAAATAACATACTTAGAATTTCACAAAACTCTGAACACACATCAGTATTTCTGATAGGAACTTAAATTGTGAATGGATTTTGGATAGCTTGAATGGTTTTGCCGTGGTGATTTTTTTAAATGACCTTACAAAGGGAATCATTATTGTATTTTTAAATTGCAGCTTCCAAACACGTCAAAGAATTTTTTCATACAGATGAAAAAGTCATTCTGAGGAAATATGCATAGTTTAACGACTTTACAACACTGTATGGATAACAGAAAATTAAAAAAAACTGTCAGACATCTCATCTCACTTTGTCCCTCTGTTTGAGTATGTGTGCTTCAGACTTCCATTGTCTGAGAGAAATAGCGCCCCTACAGGTTCAATACCCGGACTTTTACTTTCACTTTTAAATCGGTTAAAAATACAAACAAATACTTAGATTTAATTCACACTGACAAGCTAAACCAACATATCTGATTATTACCGGTTCAGGGCTCATGGATAAATTATTTCTGGCCAGAGATACGTGAGAAATAGGAGAGATGAATCACCGCTGTGATAACGAGCGTCTGGAGTAAAGAGCTCAGAGAAAACGAATTTATTCCTGTTTTAAAGCTTTTAAAAATAAATTATTACAGCGATATCACACAATCAACCAATTAGAACACACCAAGAGCTAAATTAAGATGTTTTTGAACTGTTTGTGTGAAAATGAAATATTTGCAGCTGCCTATCTGAAATCACCGCCTCCGATCAGCGCGTACAGTGTCGAGCTCAAAACAAACGAATTTATTCTTGTTTAAGAGCTTTTTTAAATAAAATATTACCACAAATGCACACAATAAACCCACTGTAACACAACAAGAGGTAAATGCAGGTGTTTGTGACCTGTTTAAGTGTGCAAGACTATTTGAAAGCGCGACTGGCAGAATAACATATATCTCTCTAGCTGCAGGATTCTGGCTTTCGTCGTACGAACGAACACATCACGGACAAGATTATTTCAAAACACAAAATAGCTTGGCGAATATAAACGAAAACAGCCACGTGAACATAAACTGGATCTACCGGATTTGAAAATTAAAGTGACCACATTTACCACTTGCTTCTGTCTTCAATTTTAATCCATATAAAAAAGGAAACGCATTCGACTTGGCTGCTTTTTTAATGTGTGCGTACTTATTTATTTACCTTTTTATACATTTTGTATAATTTCATAGTATGTGTATTACAATTATAAAAACAAAAATAAATTTAGCCACTCACATAGAAATAGCTTAGGCCTTAACCTTTTTCTGACAGTTTTAGGGATTTTTAAAAATCCTAAAAAAAACGTATTTGTGCTGCAAATAATAATTTCAAACTCATTTGATACTGACCTATGACATCCTGTGACATTATATTTATTTTAACTTACATAATCTCATGGATGTAACAGTAAAACTGTTCAGCTCACAGATCAATACTAAGCTGTAATGCAAGCAGAACTTTCACAAATGCTTATGAGTCATTTAAGGATTTGATAACACTGTAAAATAATGTCTAATTTGTTAACATTAGCAAATGCATTGATAACACTTTATAATAACTGCACTCATTATTAAATAGTCAGTTCATGCTTTATAAAGCCTTGTCCCAATATTAATAGTCAGTAGTAAGCAGTTTATAAATACAGCTATAAATAGCTTGTCCTTGGTTTATAAGCACATTTATTAAAAATGAGAGTAAGTTATCTTCCTATGAAAAATAAAAGATAAAAATAAACAAACAACAACACAGATTGATACAGAACTCAGAAATTTTATTGTGGATTTATGATAAAATCAGCCTGTAAATGAATTCATACTCCTCCTCATACTACTCCATACTCCTTTTTCAACATGATGCCAATATACTGAGATGTTAAATTGTGAATGGGTTTAGGATAGCTTAAATGGTGTTGCCATAGAGATTTATTAAAGTAACATAAAAAATACAATAGTTATTTTACTATATCTTTAAAATTTTTCATTCTAACTCTTCATAATTTTTTATATAAGTAGAAGTCCTCATTTGAAGGAAGCACAGTAAGTTTCATAGCTTTATCATTTTCAAGAGCCAGCATAAAATTAAAACTATCATAACTTATAAATCAAGCTTGCAATTCTTAGTACCTATAATGGCCACCAGAGGGAGCTATAGGATTACTTTTAAATAATTATTGGAGAAACGAGTATGATTTAAATAATTTATAGAAATCTTTCAAATAAAATAATATGTATTTTAGGAATTTTACTGATAAAATGACCCTCACTTAATTAGAATAACAAGCTGAAGTATTGTGAACTGTATATTAAGAATAATTCTTAATAGGCTTTATGGACAGATACGTTTTAAGTGACTCTTGAAGGTTCAGCACCACATCCTCTTTTACCACTGTTTAAAGAATTAATCTTACAGAACAGGTGTGAATGAATTTTGGATAGCTTGAATGGTTTTGTCGTGGTGATTTTTTGAAATAATAGTAAAAAAGGAACCAGTAAAAAAAAGTGCAGCTTCTAAACACTTCAAAAAAATGTACACATAGAAGACAAGTCATTCTGAGGAAATATGCATAGTTTCATGACTATACAACATTATATGGATGACAGAAAATTAAAAAACATACATCTGATGTCACTCTGTCCCTCTGTCACTGTGTGTGTGTGTTTGTGTGTGTTTTAAGTGAATTAGGTGTGAAACTATCAGTGAGCATTTAGTCTCCAGCGCCAACATTTTACAGAACTGCCACTTTCCTGGAGTCTCAGAATTACAATGTGTCAGGTTCTGAGAAATCTAAGATTCCAAAAAATTATTTAATTAGAATACCATGAAGTATTGTGAAATACTATATATTAAGACTTTATATATAGGCTTAATGAACAGATTAGAGTGACTCGTGAAGGACCAGCACCACCTCCTCTTGTTCGATGGTTTGAGGAATATATCTTCCAGAATCTGGGATTAAGATTTAGGAGCTCATTTTTATTCCACCTCCTTTCCTGAAAGTCTGTCTTGCAGAATTGACTAAAAATTAATCTTCACATTAATTCCTAATTCTTTTGCAATTCTTTTGTCAGTTCTTCTTGACCTGTTTTTCTCTTCCAGCTTTCCTGGACTATTGTATAGCACTCATAAATGATTAAATAAAAAATAATGGTAGTTATTAAGATTGATATGGTTTGGAATTGGTAAAATGTGCTTGGAAAAAAATCACAATAAAACAATGTTTTAATGTTTAAGTTTAGAATATTAACTGACATGAATGAATGCTATATAAATATTGTTCATGTTAACATAATGTTTATAAATGAAATCTTATTGTAAAGTGTTACTAAAGTTATATATATATATATATATATATATTGTTCTGTGAATGTGATTTTAAAGTCTAGATGATTCGGATTAACTGCCATATCAAGTTCAAGTTCTAGTTCAAGTTCAATTTATTTGTATAGCGCATTTACAACAGCCTCCTGGCTGACCAAAGTGCTTTAACATAAGAGCAAGAATATTACACATACATAAAAATAGACCAGACAAAAAATTTAAAACCACCCATTTCAAAATGTAGCATAACACAGTAGTCAGTACACTAAGGAAAATAAAAAAGTTTTTAGCAAAGATTTAAAAATAGACAAGGAAGGGGCCAGTCTGATCTCTAAAGGCAGGGTATTCCAGAGTCGTGGCCCAGCCACTGCAAATGCACGCTCCCCTCTATCCTTTAAAACCTCACTGCCAGAGGGATATTGTGAATGCATGTGCCCGCTGGGCACAGTTTACCTGATGCCACCGGGGTGGTGATGGCATTGGTGGCTTGAGCCCGCCATCGCTGCTTGCAGCTATATTTATTATTATTTTTATTTTTTATTAAACCTTCCGGGGTGTTTTGGGGGCCTTAACATGCTCAAAAACTCTTGAAAATTGGCACACACATTGGAATCTGCGGCCATCAGGACGCCGCAGAGGCTGGGACCTGGGCATGGCACAGGGGCTCTACAGCGCCCCCTGGAAGACAGTCAGAATTCTTGAACCATAGCTCACACACACTTGCATGTATTTATATCAAACTCGGTACACTTATAGATCTCATTGAGCCAAACAACTTTCACGCTTTATGTCATAGGCTCCGCCCAACAGGAAGTCAGCTATTCAGGGCTGTTTAAAAAAAGCATGCTCTGGAATTTGAAATACTCCTCTGAGGTTTTCAACCCGTTCGCCACGAAACTCGGTGAACATGATCTCAAGACATTGAGGATGAAAAATTGCGAGGGGATTTTTGATATCTCGAACGGTTTGCCCGTGGCGAGGCATGGAACTTATGGCGAGAAATGAGAAACAGGAAATGTCTAATAACATCCACATACATTTCCTGAATTTGATCAAACTTCATGGGTTTGTTCGTTGTATGATACCGATTGTATATATGTGGCTATTAAGAGTCAACGTTATAGCGCCACCAACTGGCAGCAGGAAGTGTGTCATTTTCCAAATGCTTTGAATTCAGCATCTTATTTTTACTCGATTTACTTAAAACTTCATCAGAATAATGACAAAACACGGCTGATGTAAATCTGTTGTGGGGATATTGATATCTGATATAGTGTTGCCATGGCAACGTGTCAAACTTGAATGTTCTGTTATGGTGAGTTTGAGGCAGACAACAAGCTCAGATTTACATGAAACTCAAAACACATATCAGTATTCTTGATAGCTAGACAATGGCAAAAGCTTTTAAAAGGGCGTGAAGGAGGCACTCTATAGCGCCACCTTTTGTCAAAAGTGGGGGGGTTAGTTTCAGCTACAGACACCAAACTTGGTACATAAATTGTTCTTTTCAAGACGGACAACATTCTAATTCACAGTCATCAGCTACGATCAACAGGAAGTCGGCTATTTTGATTTGAATGTGTATTTTTGAGATTTAACAGTTGTGAATTAATGAATACTCCTCACAGGGGAAGTACACTATACACACCAAACGTTGTCTACATGAAGAAAAAACATCGAGGAACTTAAATTGCGAACAGATTTTGGTTAGCTTGAACGGTTTTGTCGTGGTGATTTTTTGAAATGACAGTAAAAAGTGAAACATTAATCGTCTTGTATTTTTAAATTGCAGCTTCCAAACCTTTAAAAAACATTTTTAATTTAGAAAACCAGTGATTCTGAGGAAATATGCATAGTTTCATGACTTTACAGCACTGTATGATTAAAAGAAAATTAAAAAACTGTCAGACATCTGATCTCACTCTGTCACTCTGTGTGCTGACTCTGTGTGTGTGTGTGAGTGTGAGTGGGGGAGGGGTGTGAGCTGAGTGGCAGACAGACAGAGAGAGAGAGAGAGAGAGAGAGAGAGAGAGAGAGACTTAAACATCTCTTTAATCACCAGAAAAAAAACTGTATTTTAAATAGTTATTTTTTTGTTGTTGTTGCTAATTGTGCTGTTATCATTACATCTTAAGAAATATCTTAGGCCTTATCCTTTTCTGACAGTTTCAGGGATTAAAAAAAATCCTAAAAAACCTTATTTGTGCTGCAAATAATAATTTCAAACTCATTTGATACTGACCTCTGTCACCCTGTGACATGACATTTATTTGAATTTACATAATCTCAAGGATGTAACAGTAAAACTGTTCAGCTCACAGATGAAGACTAAGCTTTAATGCAAGCAGAACTATTTCACAAATGCTTATAGGTTAATGAAATCATAACAAAACACTTTTAAATTATTTAAGGATTTGGTAACACTTTAAAATAATGTCTCAATTGTTAACATTAGTAAATGCATTGGTAACACTTCATAATAGCTGCAATTCTTAGCTAAGCATTAGTAAATAGTCAGTTCATGCTTTATATAGCCTTCTCCCAAAATTAATATTTTAGTAAGCATTTTATAAATACAGCTATAATTAAATTGTTCATGGTTTATATGCACATTTATTTTGAGGAGATTAAAGGCTGTAATCTCCCTAAAAAAAATGTAAAATAAAAAATAAAATAAATAAAATAAACAAACACAGAACTCATAAATATTTATTTCAAGATGCAATAAAAGAAAACTGTACACTTGAATTTATATATATATATATATATATATATATATACACACACACAATTGCATAAGTTTATATTTAAAAATGTTTAGCAAGTGTACAGCTAATAATAATAATAATGCATTTTATTTAGTTTTAGCTACAGACACCAAACTCGGTACTTAAATTGTTCTTATCAAGACGGACAACTTTCTAATTCACAGTCATAAGCTACGATCAACAGGAAGTCAGCTATTTTGATTTGAATGTGTATTTTTGAGATTTTACAGTTGTGAATTAATGCATACTCCTCACATGGGAAGTACACTATACACACCAAACTTTGACTACATGAAGAAACAACATCGAGGAACTTAAATTGCGAACGGATTTTGGTTAGCTTGAACGGTTTTGACGTGGTGATTTTTTGAAATGACAGTAAGAAGGGAAACATTAATTGTATTGTATGTCTAAATTGCAGCTTCCAAACACTTCAAGGCATGTTTTCATACAGAGATCAAATCATTATGAGGAAATATGCATAGTTTCATGACTTTACAACACTGTATGGATAAAAGAAAAGAAAAAACTGTCAGACTTCTCAACTGACATGATCTCACTCTGGCCACTCCGTCTGTGTGAGGAAAGGGAGGGGGAGAGGGAGGGGGAGTGTGAGTGTGAGGGGGTTGGTGACTGTGAATCTTTGGTGACTGACAGTGTGTGTGGATTGTAGGGAGGGGCTGTCTGGCAGAGAGAGAGAGAGAGAGAGAGAGAGAGAGAGACCTAATCATTCCTTTAATAATCAGGAAAAAAAATCTATATTTTAAATTGTTATTGTTTTTGTTGTTGCTAATGGTGGTGTTTTTTTCCTTTCATTACAGGTTAAGAAATCTCTTAGGCCTTATCCTTTTCTGACAGTTTTTGGGATTTAAAAACATCCTAAGAAGCCTTATTTGTGCTGCAAATTATAATTTCAAACTCATTTGATACTGACCTATGACAACCTGTGACATGACATGACATTTATTAATCTCATGGATGTAACAGTAAAACTCTTCAACTGACAGATTAAGCTGCAATGCAAGCAAAACTATTTCACAAACGCTTATAGGTCATTAAAATCATTACAAAACACTAATAAATTATTAAAGGGTTTGGTAACACTGTATAATAATGTCTAATTTGTTAACATTAGTAAATGCATTGGTAACACTTTATAATAACTGCACTCATTAGCTAAGCATTAGTAAATAGTTCATGATTATAAAGCCTTTTCCCTTAATAATAGTCATTATTAAGCAGGAATACATCTCTAATTACATTGTTCTTGGTTTAAAAGCACATATATTACAAAGGAGATTAAAGTTTCAGTTGTCTTATAAAATAAATCAATAAACACAACCCAGTTTGATTCAGAATTCAGAAATATTTATTTCAAGATGCAATAAAAGGAAACTGTACACTTGAAAAGGTTTTGAGCGATTCTTGAAGGACTAGCATCACCTTCACTTGTACGATGGTTTGAGGAATATATCTTCCAGATAGTACCGCCGCTCCCTATATGCAGAGTATGCAGTCTTCGTAGAGCACCAACTCCCAGAGGGGGCACCAGTTGCTCAAAAAAAACAAAACAAATATGCGCCATTCTCCCATCCGCGTTCGCGACCACTCAATAGCATTTGAGAAGAAAGACTTGTAGTCACAAAACAATTGTAATGTGTTCATATAGGTGTCAGCTACAATGCACACCTTATACATTTTTTATACATTTTAAAATAAAGTGTTACTAAAGTTATATATATTGTTCTGTGTATGTGATTTCAAAGTCTAGATTGGTCGGATTAACCCTTTAACTGCCACATCCCTTAAAACTTGATTGTCAGAGGGTTACTGTAAATGCTTATGCCCGCTGGGCACAGTTTTCCCGATGCCACCAGGGTGGCGTTGCACTGATGGCTTGAGCCCGACATCGCTGCTTGCAGCTATATTTATTTTTATTTTTTATTAAACCTTCCGGGGTGTTTTGGGGGCCTTAACATGCTCAAAAACTCTTGAAAATTGGCACACACATTGGAATCTGCGGCCATCAGGACGCCGCAGAGGCTGGGACCCGGGCGTGGCACAGGGGCTCTACAGCGCCCCCTGGAAGACAGTCAGAATTCTTGAACCATAGCTCACACACACTTGCATGTATTTATATCAAACTCGGTACACTTATAGATCTCATTGAGCCGAACAACTTTCACACTTTATGTCATAGGCTCCGCCCAACAGGAAGTCAGCTATTCAGGGCTGTTTAAAAAAAGCATGCTCTGGAATTTGAAATACTCCTCTGAGGTTTTCAACCCGTTCGCCACGAAACTCGGTGAACATGATCTCAAGACATTGAGGATGAAAAATTGCGAGGGGATTTTTGATATCTCGAACGGTTTGCCCGTGGCGAGGCATGGAACTTATGGCGAGAAATGAGAAACAGGAAATGTCTAATAACATCCACATACATTTCCTGAATTTGATCAAACTTCATGGGTTTGTTCGTTGTATGATACCGATTGTATATATGTGGCTATTAAGAGTCAACGTTATAGCGCCACCAACTGGCAGCAGGAAGTGTGTCATTTTCCAAATGCTTTGAATTCAGCATCTTATTTTTACTCGATTTACTTAAAACTTCATCAGAATAATGACAAAACACGGCCGATGTAAATCTGTTGTGGGGATATTGATATCTGATATAGTGTTGCCATGGCAACGTGTCAAACTTGAATGTTCTGTTATGGTGAGTTTGAGGCAGACAACAAGCTCAGATTTACATGAAACTCAAAACACATATCAGTATTAGTGATAGCTAGACAATGGCAAAAGCTTTTAAAAGGGCGTGAAGGAGGCACTCTATAGCGCCACCTTTTGTAAAAAGTGGGGGGGTTAGTTTTAGCTACAGACACCAAACTTGGTACATAAATTGTTCTTTTCAAGACGGACAACTTTCTAATTCACAGTCATCAGCTACGATCAACAGGAAGTCGGCTATTTTGATTTGAATGTGTATTTTTGAGATTTTACAGTTGTGAATTAATGAATACTCCTCACAGGGGAAGTACACTATACACACCAAACGTTGTCTACATGAAGAAAAAACATCGAGGAACTTAAATTGCGAACAGATTTTGGTTAGCTTGAACGGTTTTGTCGTGGTGATTTTTTGAAATGACAGTAAAAAGTGAAACATTAATCGTCTTGTATTTTTAAATTGCAGCTTCCAAACCTTTAAAAACATTTTTAATTTAGAAAACCAGTGATTCTGAGGAAATATGCATAGTTTCATGACTTTACAGCACTGTATGATTAAAAGAAAATTAAAAAACTGTCAGACATCTGATCTCACTCTGTCACTCTGTGTGCTGACTCTGTGTGTGTGTGTGAGTGTGAGTGGGGGAGGGGTGTGAGCTGAGTGGCAGACAGACAGACAGAGAGAGAGAGAGAGAGAGAGACTTAAACATCTCTTTAATCACCAGAAAAAAAACTGTATTTTAAATAGTTATTTTTTTGTTGTTGTTGCTAATTGTGCTGTTATCATTACATCTTAAGAAATATCTTAGGCCTTATCCTTTTCTGACAGTTTCAGGGATTAAAAAAAATCCTAAAAAACCTTATTTGTGCTGCAAATAATAATTTCAAACTCATTTGATACTGACCTCTGTCACCCTGTGACATGACATTTATTTGAATTTACATAATCTCAAGGATGTAACAGTAAAACTGTTCAGCTCACAGATGAAGACTAAGCTTTAATGCAAGCAGAACTATTTCACAAATGCTTATAGGTTAATGAAATCATAACAAACACTTTTAAATTATTTAAGGATTTGGTAACACTTTTAAAATAATGTCTCAATTGTTAACATTAGTAAATGCATTGGTAACACTTCATAATAGCTGCAATTCTTAGCTAAGCATTAGTAAATAGTCAGTTCATGCTTTATATAGCCTTCTCCCAAAATTAATATTTTAGTAAGCATTTTATAAATACAGCTATAATTAAATTGTTCATGGTTTATATGCACATTTATTTTGAGGAGATTAAAGGCTGTAATCTCCCTAAAAAAAATGTAAAATAAAAAATAAAATAAATAAAATAAACAAACACAGAACTCATAAATATTTATTTCAAGATGCAATAAAAGAAAACTGTACACTTGAATTTATATATATATATATATATATATATATATATATATATATATATATATAATATATATATATATATATATATATATATATATATACACAATTGCATAAGTTTATATTTAAAAATGTTTAGCAAGTGTACAGCTAATAATAATAATAATGCATTTTTATTTAGTTTTAGCTACAGACACCAAACTCGGTACTTAAATTGTTCTTATCAAGACGGACAACTTTCTAATTCACAGTCATAAGCTACGATCAACAGGAAGTCAGCTATTTTGATTTGAATGTGTATTTTTGAGATTTTACAGTTGTGAATTAATGCATACTCCTCACATGGGAAGTACACTATACACACCAAACTTTGACTACATGAAGAAACAACATCGAGGAACTTAAATTGCGAACGGATTTTGGTTAGCTTGAACGGTTTTGACGTGGTGATTTTTTTGAAATGACAGTAAGAAGGGAAACATTAATTGTATTGTATGTCTAAATTGCAGCTTCCAAACACTTCAAGGCATGTTTTCATACAGAGATCAAATCATTATGAGGAAATATGCATAGTTTCATGACTTTACAACACTGTATGGATAAAAGAAAAGAAAAAACTGTCAGACTTCTCAACTGACATGATCTCACTCTGGCCACTCCGTCTGTGTGAGGAAAGGGAGGGGAGAGGGAGGGGAGTGTGAGTGTGAGGGGGTTGGTGACTGTGAATCTTTGGTGACTGACAGTGTGTGTGGATTGTAGGGAGGGGCTGTCTGGCAGAGAGAGAGAGAGAGAGAGAGAGAGAGAAGAAGAGAGACCTAATCATTCCTTTAATAATCAGGAAAAAAAATCTATATTTTAAATTGTTATTGTTTTTGTTGTTGCTAATGGTGGTGTTTTTTTTCCTTCATTACAGGTTAAGAAATCTCCTTAGGCCTTATCCTTTTCTGACAGTTTTTGGGATTTAAAAACATCTCTAAGAAGCCTTATTTGGTGCTGGGCAAAATTATAATTTTCAAACTCATTTGATACTGACCTATGACAACCTGTGACATGACATGACATTTATTAATCTCATGGATGTAACAGTAAAACTCTTCAACTGACAGATTAAGCTGCATGCAAGCAAAACTATTTCACAAATGTCTTATAGGTCATTAAAATCATTACAAAACACTAATAAATTATTAAAGGGTTTGGTAACACTGTATAATAATGTCTAATTTGTTAACATTAGTAAATGCATTGGTAACACTTTATAATAACTGCACTCATTAGCTAAGCATTAGTAAATAGTTCATGATTATAAAGCCTTTTCCTTAATAATAGTCATTATTAAGCAGGAATACATCTCTAATTACATTGTTCTTGGTTTAAAAGCACATATATTACAAAGGAGATTAAAGTTTCAGTTGTCTTATAAAATAAATCAATAAACACAACCCAGTTTGATTCAGATTCAGAAATATTTATTTCAAGATGCAATAAAAGGAAACTGTACACTTGAAAAGGTTTTGAGCGATTCTTGAAGGACTAGCATCACCTTCACTTGTACGATGGTTTGAGGAATATATCTTCCAGATAGTACCGCCGCTCCCTATATGCAGAGTATGCAGTCTTCGTAGAGCA